>NC_061086.1:24149242-24452272 GCF_018902025.1 Drosophila willistoni | reverse complement strand
AAAGTCTATCAATTGATAATTCTTAAGATCGGAACATTGACAGAACACAGCATACCCGTGTACGGGAGGCAATTTCAAGGCACTAATATCCATATCGTTGAATCTACTTTGCGTCAATACTAGACCACCAAAATGATGACAATGTTCCTTGAGATTCAGTTGGCCAAGACAATCGGATAGCGGAGAGTCCAGTAAATGGCAATTAATCTGTAAACTTTTGATTTGCTGGCCTTTTGTTCGTACCACATGCGACATGGCCTCAATTGTTCGTGCCACATTCTCATTGGGTCTGAGTTCCAGAACCAAAAGCTCTGGTAATAAAAGTATCTCCTCCCAACTGGACAAAAATGTTTCGACAGTGAAGACCAAATCCTTCAATTGGCTGCCACACTTTGAGACGCCTTGCAGTTGATGGTCCGTATGTTTGCCCAAAAAATGCAAATGTTTTAGCCGCTTACATCCACCATCCAGAATGGCCCGCATGGCTATCGTATTCACCTCATCGTACAGCGTTAGGTATTCCAATTTAGGGAATTGTTCGATGAAACAAACCTGAACAGGCGAATGGACTTTCAGGCGACGCAGACCTTTTAATAATTTGGGCAACGCGTGCAATGGCCATTGGGGTGGATAGTATTTTTTTGTCTGTTCTCCGTTCCAACTGATTTCGGCATATTGTACTCCAGGAAGAGAATCTATACCGGCGCTCTCCAAAATATTCAATTCCTCTTGCAAGCGATCACTGTCAAAGTACACACGATGAAAATCTCGCCACATGGCTTGTAGGAATATTTTCAAACTATCTCCACTTAATCTTCCTTCGATATTTCGTAGATCCAAATGCTTTTCGTGGGCACGCCAAACTGAAGTGCAGGTTTTCGGTATATCGCGATAGTTTTGCTCTAAACTCAACTGATCCCTAATACTCAGTTTACTGAGGACATTACTTATACGACTGAGATCTTCAGCTTTTCTTTTCATCCTCTTTGGAATGATCGCCTTTTGCTGTTTAGCATTCTGTTTTGCTTGAGACATTGTCATGGATGTTTGGAAACAAAAGGATAACAAACAAAAATGCTAAAAAACAAAAGAAAATAAAATTTTTGTTGTAATGTGATTATCTGAACAAAGTATACTATAATAATACTATAATATACATATATAAGAAAACTCCCAGCTTAAATATAAAAATGATTTATCAAAATTCCATTAAAGTCTTGCCAAATTTTAATTCGTCAAGAAGTTTTGTTAGATCCTTATAAATTAAGTTCAATCTGAATGAAATGAGTTAATTTCGGCAAGGCAAGTCACAGAGTCGACTTAATTACTTAAAAATGGAATAGATTCTTGAGATGATTGGATGGCCGTTGCACCTCAACCATCCTGCTGCAGGGGGTCGTATTTTAACGAGCCATCGGTTATGTTTTTATTGTAACCGGCATTTGTGTAATATTCTATGTGATCTCTCCCCTATCGGCGGGGACTCCCTGGTCCCTGGTTTGTGTCGTCTAGTGCATGAATTTTCTCCGCCGCTTGCTAATGAGCTGCCGCCACTTGGCCATGTTTCTTTTGGGTCTTATTTATGGCATTTGTCTGCTCATATCTATGCTTTTGTTTCCAAAACATTACATACTGTGGCATCAATTAAGTGGCAGAGACATATATACATAGTTGGACATGAAGACAGAGACTTCCTCGGCAAAGCTAAAAACAAGTTTACCAAAAATCTGTGGAATCAACTTGTTCAAATGGCGGTCGAAAAAAAAACCTTTGATTTCATTTTTTCCATTATTTTTCATGGGATGAACATGAAAATTGAAATGTTTTATTAATATTTTTCAACAGCTTTAGACACACAAGTTAATTAAATATTTTTTTCGACTACCGTTGCAAATGTTGAATTCGGTGACAGTTTGGACATTTCGAAATGGGAAAAATTGTATTTCAGCCTTCTCGTTGTGTGGTGACTAACTGGAGAGGCTTGGCCAGATGTGGTGATACAAACATGGTCAAAATGTGGGTTCGATTTGCAGTGCTGCCAACAAAATTGTTAATGACTTGATTGCTAAAGCAAACCAAAAGATAATCAAAGTATCTAGAGGATTTTAAATAGAACTCAATGGCCAAGTTTAATCAAATTTTTCACCTTTTCATTGTCTGGTGAATCGACTGGGTCACTTTAAAATCTTTTTAAATCAATGTGGCTCTTGAAAAAATCAATGTGTGGTAAACTTTCATTTTGTTTTGACCAACTGAACTGCATGATTTTTCAATTAATGTTTTGGCATCTTCTCATTAGCGGCTTATTAGTGCAGCGAATTGACGCAAAAGTGAACATCATTTCAACGCCCTTTTAACAATTGCACGCAAGCGGCGCACCTTTAGCGTTAGCTAGTTAGCCATCCAATGCTCCTTGATGACGGCGACGATCCATCGTCATGACAGACAATCGACAAACTAATCACAGAGTCAGAGTCAGCAATTATATGCACGCAAATAAACAATTCAACGAAAAACTTCTCAGGGCGTTTATCACTGGCCAGCGGCAAAGCGAAATACAGAGATAGGACGTTGGCGTTTAATTTTACGGCTTTATTAGGCGCAGAAGCATGTGGCATCCTGGCACACGAAGACGAAAACGAAAACGACCACTGGTAGCTGTCAGTCATTCAGTTTGACGTAATTTGACGGCCCCCAGGTCAACACTTGCTACTGCGTCCAGTTTGTGGAAAGTGAAGCTTCTGAGATTCGAATTCGAATAATTCATTTTCACCTTTTGAGCCAGTTTTAAGTTTTTTCACACATGTTAGATACCGTTCCGTCTCGTTAGTTGTGTGATTTATGAAGCACTCAATTAGTAAAATATTTAAAACACGTAAAACTTACTTAAGACTCTTACGAAACTCTTAGTCGACCATTTTGTTGCCAATGCGCACATGAACAGACGAAGGGGGACTAATGATGATCTGATCATTGATTTGGCTAGTTTATGCCAACAACAAACCAGAGCCAACATTCAATAACAACCAATAATATCAACTGCAAGAGCATCGCTCTGTGATTTTACGACGCCCAAGTATGGAAATGGACAGAAAACAGAAACGTAGGAGCCACACCACACACCACAGGCATACCATGCCATATAACGAGGCAGTTATGACTTGTAGAAGCAGCGTGTGTGTGGCATGTCACTTATGCTGTTGGGATGAGACGACAGCAGCTCTTAAGTCTAGTGACAAAGTTGCCCTCAAACTTCTTTCAGTCTACTCATCTATTACCTAATTGCTGTCCATAGTCCTTCTCAATTACCTTTGTGATTTTTTCCAATGCATCTACTTAACTAATTTAAATAAATTCCAATCCAAAACATCGAAGAGAACATTTTTATGGTCTCTTATGGAGCAGATTCATCCACTATGAGATCAAACTCTAAATACCAGAAAAACGTTTTGATTTCGATTCGTATGCAAATCAAATAAACCAATTAGCTTATTCCTGTTTTTACTTCTAGAGTCTGTCTCTCTCTCTCTATAAAGGCAGACAAAAGGCAGAGCTTTAGAAATTCTTTTCCAAGAGCAATTAATAACAATTTTGCGATAATATCATGGCGATTGTACTGATCGATAGTTAAACTTTTTAATGTTAGATTATAAAAATCGATAGCCTGCTGGGTTATTGGGACAATTATTCCATAGAAACAGAGAAAGAAAAAGTGATGTTGAGGGGAGAGGCGGAGAGATGGCTTACCTATAGTCTCTAATGAACACATTACATAAAATGTTGAGTTTTATGCCCCACTTTAAGTTAAGTCCGTTTTTTTTTTCTTCTTTCTTTTATATGTATGTATGGCGATACTTTACTTGCCCCACCAATTAGAAGGGCCATGAACGTCGTCGCGCCGTTTTAGTAGTGTCTTGAGAGATCTCGCTTGGTCTTTTGGTTTTATAGTCCCTCGCTACTGATCTGTATCTGGATCTGTGTCGTCCGTCTTGTATTACTCATGTCTCAAGCAAAAAACAAAAAAGAAATGGAAATGTTCCATCATCTCGTTTTTGTTTTTGGTCATTAACTGATTGAACTTCATTTTGCGGCCCAGTTTGGAATCGTGTGTGTGTGTGTGTGTTGGAAAAACGATATGTTAGCGTAAAATGATAGGTACCAAAACTAACTCTCTGGGTAAGACAGAGTTCGTGTGCGCATCGTAAATTTTCATCTTTATATTGACGTTTATCCTCCATTCACCTTTTATTTAATTGGACTACAAATTGTTTGCATCTAATTTCATCAATATTTAATGTGTCTCACCATAGCAGATATTTCCCCCATTTGCGAGTGTATAACAAGTATAACGATTGGGTGATAAATGCCTATTGTGGGAGATAGATTTCTAATTGGAAAACTGCTTTAAAACGTAAGAACGCATCTTAAAAATAAACCACAATGGAAAATCGCTTAGGGGGAGATGACCTTTAACCCACATTTTAAGACTACATTAAGCTTTACTAATATAATGCACAGGCATGAATGTACATATACATACAGTGCCGGCAAAGAATTTGAGACATACATTTGTTGATCTTAAATTCTGATTTCCTGCGATTTTTCTATAATGTTTGATGTCTTAATTTAAAGTGTTGAATTGATCATTCTCTTGAGATGATGTACCGTAAAGGAAGTCCATCTATTTTTTATCCGATTTTGGTCAACAATATCTCATTCGACGGTAAATTTAATTCACTATTTTTTGTAGTTCAAGTGAAGTTATACTTTAGAATGAATTGGTGGCTTAAAATGACGCCAAGCAGGCAAACCATAAAAATACATACAAAATTGAGTTTTTCAATTGTCTCCCAATTAGATCCTGGGGCCAAATTGAACATTTGTGGTATAAAGTTTAGTATAGTGCTAATAGATCTAAAAACCTGTTCTTCGGGTCCGAAATTGGACGATCAATTTAAAAAAAATTTTAAAATGTGTCTTATTTTTGCTTTTCCAGGTCCAAATTTTGGGGCTTTTTATCAAAATTGATTTAGAAAACAATCCATTAGAGGTACGCCCACAAAATTTACGGTACATCATCTAAATAGAATGTCAAATTCAACTCTATAAACTAAGACATCATAACTTTTCACAAATATTATAAAAAAATTGCATAAAATCAGAATCAGAAGGTCCAATAATTTATGTGTCAAATTTCTTGCCGCCACTGTATACTAATCCAGCCCATCCCTTTGGTTACACATCCTTTGTTTGTCATTCCTTGGCCTATTTGCTGCTGTGTACGGTCATCAATCAACTGTGTGAGCTTTTCAAAAATCAAACATTGATTTCTTTCATCTTTTTTCTTATTTTTCGTAGTTTTTATTTTTTGCTAAAATCGCATAATCTTGATTACTCATTTCCGGTGTGCACATCACCAAACAAATTGTCAAAGGCAATTGTGAAAGTTGCTGTACGTTCAAAACGACTAGCCAATGCTCTAAGCGAAATTTAAACGATTCTTTTCGTTTATCTTAGTACTTTCTAAAACAATGATATTTCAAGTAATCGCCCAAGTATTACAATTGAGCTAAAAAATAAAAAAAATTGCCTTGTCATTACACTAAGCCAACTTACAAAAATCTTACGAGTACTCAATAATTCACAAAAAGAAAAAAAACCAAAAAAAAAAAACGGAAAGAAACATTGAAAATCAAATGATCAATATGAACGACACGAAGGGGGCACAAAACAAGAAATTGAAAAGGCACAAGTCATCTCAGCTGGTGGCTTAAAAGGCGCGTGCTAAGCCATTCATATCCACATAAAAGAGCCTCCAAAGAGAGAGAGAGAGAAAGAGAGAAGAAGAGAGTGGAAAGTCTGCACCTAAAGATACCCTTTTTTTGTCCGTAAAATATTAATTTCGTTGAGACATTGTGGAATTTCCTGTCAATAAATCGCAAGTGACTGAGGTTCTCCGTGTCATCTTACTACTAATTGAAGACCTTACTCAATATACCCATGCAAACGACTGGTTAGAGGGTATAAGAATTAAGGATTGGCAGGCCAGACCAACTCCATGGCGAAACTTGTGGTGGGGGTGTGTGTGTGTGTGAAAAAGGAAGGCAGCAGCAGACGCAGACGCAGACAACCAAACTTCATCTACGCTGAGGCTGACAAACTGGACCTGATCTTTGTGCAAAAGACTTAAGAGACAGGCTTCGCAGAGACACATATTCTTTCCCCTTCCTCTGCTTTGGTTTGGTTCCAGTTCCGCCAAATGTCGCCAGGCGACAGCATCTCAACATCAACTCAACATGCCTTCCATAAGGAAAGCATTGGACAAATAATACGAAAACTACAGAGGGCCCAACTTACTTTGTTCCACACCGAATATAAAATGCCCTTTGTGAATTGTATTGCTTGATAGACCAGCTGTTGCAATTGAAGAAGCTTCGTTTTGACCATTGTAAGGTTTGATATATTGAAACCTTATAGTATATAACTTGACTGAGGCAAACAAATGAAACAATAGATAAAATGATAGATCTATTTTTGAATTGATATTAAGTTAGTGTAGACTCTAAGGTATAAGGCTAAGACTAAGGCTAAGTCTAAGGCTAAAGGCTTTCTGTTTGATATGTTCCTAATTACAATTTTTGAACTCCATTTAAAGTTTTTACATTTAGGGTATATACAGATCTCATCTGTTGATATCGTTTTTCTTTCTTCGTTGTTGAGTTGCCTTTTTAGGGATGGGCATATCCGATTTTCAGTTGTTGTTGTTGTTATTGTTGCTGGTTTTGTTACAGCTAAAACTTTACGTTGAGGTTTGTTATTTATTTTGTTGTTGTTGTTGTTGGTTGCTTGTCTGTGATTGTTGTTATTGTTGTTGCTGTTGTTGCTGTTGATGTTTTTATCTTGTAGTCAGTCAGTCAGAGAGTCACTGGGAGAGTTGTTGCTGTTGCTGTTGTTGTTGTTGTTGTTTTACCTTTTGCTTAGCTTTAGCTTTTTGGGGGCTTTGTGTGATTTTACAGTTTGATTGATTGGATTAGGTACTTATGTTATTAATTTACTTCTATTTATAAAACCTGCAAATGGACAATGGATATTATTGTTGTTGGTGGTTTTGAGAGGCTGTTGTTGTTGTTGTTGTCGGTGGATTTTTTTCTATTCAATGTTCAATTTTCATTCATGAGAATGCTTGACAAATTGTGACTAGAAGAGACCCAAGCAAGACACGGCTGAGCTTGAGATTCTCTAGACGAGATTAATGCTTCACTTCCGTTTGGCTACAGAAGGAGGAGGAGGAGGAGCAGCAGCAGCATCCAATGGAGGGAAATATGTTTCGTGGCTAACTAATTTATGCAGTTTTCTTGTCAAGTGTAAACAAATTAATATTTAAAACATTTTCAATTTGAAGTTTTCTTATCAGCCATCAAAAATTTATATATTTTTCACTCAATTTCTTCTCTTCCTTCATTTTGTCTGAGGCAATCAAATCAAATCAGTTTTCAACACTTTTCGATAATTGTAAGTTATCTCCCTTAAAGCATTTGCATTAATCGGTTTCCATTTTGGCAGATAACAATCGCAACAAAAAAACAACAAAAAATGTAAAGATAGCCACACTTTTTTATTAAAATCAAATCACCGACTTAAAGATACTCTGCACACACAAGAAAAAACTCAGAGAGCAGTAAAGATAAAGAGTCTTAGCGATCTTGATACTTCATCTTATCAACACTCTGTGCGTGTGCAGGGTATAGAAATCAAAACTAAAACAGATTTTCATTAATTGAGGCAACGGGACAGGTCCAAAGTCATTCGCAGCTGATAACCATCGAATAACAACACCACAAAAAGAGAAGAGAAAATCAACAAGACGCAGACGCGGCTGGTGGTCTGTTCAACCAAAAAAAAAAATGTCAAACTCGGCTCAATCTGGCTCATTAGCGTTTCAACTTGGTCATGGAACTGGACTATGTAGACGCTAGCCACATGGTGTGGCTAGTGGAGCAGCAACGCCTAACCTGAGAGACCTAAAACCAGAGACCAGGTGTAAATGAAAATAATCTCAAACACTCCAAGATCTTTGACACTCCACAGCGGGGGAGCAACCAAAAAAAAAACAGAATCGTTAAATCATTAAAACTCGTATTTTTAATTACATTTTTTTTACATTTTTTTTTGTTGGTCTTAAGGATTTTTCATTTTCACAATGTGAAAAACTTGAAGGAAAAGACAGGAAAACCCATTGCCAATGACAATTCTTTCAAGACACTCAGCCAATCCCTTTTGTTATATCTGCTTTGAATAACAACAATTAGTATGCAGTTTGTCTGACTAGTAGAAGAATTTTCGTAGATGGTCAGTAGCCCAGTAGACTATTAATATTTAACCATATCGCACTGGCTTTACACATTTGATTAATTGCAAGAGAGACTGCCATCAGCGAAAGTTTGATGACGGCTGCACGGCGGATGACATTGAAAAAGTGTATGTAAAATGCTGGACCTAAGACCAGGTCGACCGTGCGCTTCTCTCTGTTCTAATCACAAACTAATTCATCATGAAGGCTGCCGAATGCATTAGGGCCTCCTAGTAGGGAGACAGAAGGAGGATGAGGAGGAGGAGGAGGCAAGCCAGACCAGTATCAATGGCCACATATTTCATCGTCGTGCACAGAAGCAATTCCGATGGCGGGCAGCGGCGGGCAAATGGTCCGCCCAGCAATAAAATATACTCTAAACTAGATCGATTTCATAACTTTTAATGCTGTTTTGGTAAGTAAAAAGGGTGTTTAGGGTATTCGAATGTCGGACAAACTGGTTAAAGCATTTCTTGGAGACATTTTTGCGGAAGCTTTGCCGCCGCCACCATCACTTAGTCAAGTCTCTCTCAAAGTGCATGGATTATTGTTGCCGCGGGCGTGCAATCCAACAAAAAAAAAAAAAGAAGCCGACGATCTCTAGACTTTTGGATCGGCTGCTGCTTGGTTGCTTTGGTATGTCTGCTGATTAATGCTAACCAAATGGAATGGAAGTCACTCTCTTTACCTCTCTTTCGGTGTGTGTATCTCTCTGTTGCCTTTATCAGTGTTTTTGTAATTAGCGCATTTGCATTAAAAATAGCAATAATTTCCTATAAAATGAAGACCACAAACACTGATATATATTGTATTTGGATATACCTATTCCCTCCTCTCTCTCTCTCTCTCTCTCTCTTGTGGAATAAATATGGTGCCAGGAAGTGGTGGGGAATTAAAACCAAAACATTAAATAGATAGTATCCAAAAGCCGCTCCAAGACACATCAATTAAGTTTCTCAGTTGCTCTTCTTTAACCATCTCTGCCTTTGGAAATTAAATTCTTAAGGATGGCAAAATCGGTAGGATTCGTTTCCCTATGAGATCGAGCAACGATAGTTTGACTAGTTTATTCACATCTCTAACCAAATCATTTGGCTTGTGGCCGTGTGCAATTAGCTGAGAAAATTTATGATCCCCATTGGAGAAGAGGTTTACTCCTTTCTATTGGAGTTGTCACAGTTTCGAGATCTTTCATATCTTCATATTCCAATTAATCTCAAATCATCTTGGTGGCAATTATGCACACACAACTAACTAATTAATGGCATTTTAAACAAACTTGGCAACGCATTTTCCGCACACATTTGAGCCAATTATACCCGCCCCGCTTCACCGCAATGCAGAAACAGGCGTGCCATTTATTGATTTGATCATTACTGTTGGATGATCATGATCACGATGATTCGCCTCTTTGGAGAGCGGCGGCACGCCCCAATTTACAGCAACAGGTGCAGCAGGAGCAGTCATCGCTCCTTCTTTCTCTCTCTTGAAATGACTTTCTCAGCGATTTTGGCTGCTATTGCTGCTGTTGCTGCTGCTCGATCATCACAAATTCAGTAGCCGTTTTGACTGCCTAATGATAACTCCCCATCTGTAGGTAAGTCCAAAGAGAAGAGGGGCCAAATGTAAAGTCTATGAATTATTACGCTAACCACCAGGCATGTTAGCGCACAATTGGTCCGCAAGTCTATTATTATTTATGTAAAGGCTGCCAACGGTTGATCGCATGTCGATCGCTTCAGTCCATGGATCGTTCACTGAAGTACGCGCGGTCCATCAATCTAGAAATTATTGCCGCTATATTTTCGAATGGGATTTGCATTTTGACGGAATGAAGACGAAAATATTAGGATGCTCTGTGGCTGGTGTGGCGGCCTCCATGCCATGCCCTCTATGAGTTTCTTTCTAACATTTATACTACATTAAATATTTATATAGATATATGTATACTGCTCTATAAAGCTAATGAATCTTTATACATATATAAATTGCTGACATTAAACATAAAGATACTATTCCATTCAGCGGATTTACCGGAAACTGGAAAAAATTTCACCTGTATTACTAACATTTTCAATACTTGGTCTCTGTCAATTCCTGAAATTTGCCTTTTGGATTCGAAAGGAATGGAAAAATTAATTAATGGTCTGGTTCAATTAAAATTGCAACAGACAATCCGTGTCACACAGCAACAGCAGCAGCAGCCCGATCTACCTCATGTCCAAGTTGTAGCTACAACTTGCGTGCGAAGTTCGCTGATGAGCAGGAACAACAGCAACAACTACATGTGTTGGCCATCTGCTAATCTGCCCTGAGAGGAGAAGAGTTGGTGTCGGTCTTGGATTTGTTTGTGGTCTTGGTCTTGGCCATGTGAAGTGAAGTCTGTGTGTGTCCTTAGGCCTGTCGACCATCACGTCCTTGGCAAATTTGTGTGTTTGAGATGGAAAATGGAAAATTGCTGTTCAATTTGTTGCTGGATGTCCATGAACGGTGACAAGAATTATAATAGCTTGCTCATGGGGCCCTCTCTAGCTCTCTTCTCTTCTCCTCCTCCTCCTCCTCCTCTGTTATCTGCGACCATTTAGCTAGAAATTTATTTAATGCTTTTGTTTTGGTTTATGGAAAACCAATTAGTTTTTAGTCAAAGACCACACAAGCATTTCCCCTGAAAACAAAACCAAAAAAAATTTATAAAAACAAAAATAAATTAACATTTCTTTACAAATTTTCCAACGGTATTTAATGTAAAAGTTGATAGATAACAAAATTGCTTTAAGGTAATTATCCAAACCACAAACAAACCAAAACAAATACCAAAAATTCTCATATTGAGGAACTTAGGACTTCAACTTTTTATTACCCTGTTATTTTTAAAATTATTCCAGACTTTAATAAGTAATTAGTTAGTTAATCACAGTGGAGTTTGATACTGCAAGCAGTTTTTTCAATCACAATTTTAACGCTTAAACATTTCCTACGATTTGTGTATACCCTGCCCAGAGTACAGGGTATCTTGAAGGAAAAAATTCAAAACCAAAATTAACATTTAAATTGTCGAGTTTTTGTTGTTTTGGTTTTGTTTTCTTTTTTGCCCCGATAAGAAGCCGAAAATGGTGCACTTATTGACAACTTTAACGAGTTGAAACAGCAGAGAAGAAGAAGATGAAGGGGAAACGGGCTTAGATACATAATTGGTTTCTGGTCAAAAGTAAGCACCACCAGCATATCAAAACCAAGAGCAACCTGTTGAAACATTTATACAAAACCGAACCCTAAAAATGGTAAGAGAATCATGCAAATTAATGAAAAAACTCTGATCGACCAAAACGATCGACCTCCTCCCACACCAACCGTGCAACCAGCAGCATTCTTCTTGACATTGATTAACTGCCGTGCAGACAAATTTGAAAATTAAATGCTTCACTGATCAATCTGGGAACTCTAAATGCAAGTGGCTCTAAATGCATGCTTGGTATGTTTTATATTTATTGTTCCATTGTCTTTTTTTTTTTTTTTAGAGAAAAGCAAACGAATTTAACGCTTCAATTGTCCTCCTAAACACTAATTATGATGATGATGATGATCTTCAACCTGAGACTAAAAACTCTACGACAAAAACTCATCAAAAAAAAAAAAAAACTTGGACAAGTTCTCAAGCATAAAAACATTTTTATGCGCATTCCATTCGGAGCACAAGAACAACAACAAAAACAACAACAACGAAAAACGAAAAAGAGATCAAAACATGACAATAAAACTCAGGACTGTGAAACAGGTCCAGATATCTCTTGCCTTTTGTCGTCTTGGCCCCTTTGCCTTCGTCTGCGATGCCATGCCACGTCTTGTGTCTCGCTTTTATTCCTGCTCGCTGGCTTCAAAAACTCCTCCAGCCTGGTCGTGTGCCTGCCAGGCTGCCTTTTTAACGCCAAAAGTGTGACATATAATTTTGAAAATGACAACCAACAACAACAACAACAACAAAAATAACAACGGAGACGATCAACTACAAAAGCCATAACAACAACTCAACAGCGTGAATGTCACCAAAGACCAAAAAGGGAAATAAAAGCCCTATGGACCTCCAGCTCCAGCCACGAGGCGCACCAGGTAGTCACTCCATGGGCGTAGAGGGGCAGGGAGGTTAGCAAGTCAATCCCTCTGAGGATAAGGGAAAAGCGCTCGACGCCTATGATTAGATCCGCTGCCAACATTGACCTTAGCATTCATTTTACGACTGCCTTATGCTGTTTTCGATGTTTCTTCAATATATTTTTTCCTCTTTTTTTTTTAATTTTATGCTCCTCTTTTGCGGCTCATTTACAAATTGAAGAAGGCAAATGAAGCAAGAGAGAAAGAGAGCGAGAAAAGCAAAAGGATAAAGGTATTTATTTTTTGGTTACTGGCTCATGACTCAATTGTGGAGAAAATTTGATTTAAAATGGAAACTCCTATGTATCACTCTACTGTGCTGCAGAAGAAGGCAGTTGCATGTGGCATGCAAAGTTATCGGGTTGTTGCTGGTTCCCCTAACTGCCAGGCAATTCTATTTATTTAACAAAATAAATCACTAACGGCAACTCATTAGCAACTAAGCAAAGATATTATACCAAGGCTCGAAAGAGATTGCCTGCATGACATTCCATTTGAATAGAGTCCGGTTTCCACTCTCCTCTCGCTGTGTCTTTCTCTTTCTCTTTGTCTCACTCACTCGCTCACTCACTCACACTCGTACTGCATGTGTTATCAATCCCATTTGACGATAACTGACAATATGGTCGGCCATATATTGCAGCTACCGAATGGCAAAAGAAAACCAAAAACTAAAGAAAATCAACTTGGACTTTCTTATCAAATTGAAATCAATTTTCATGCTCATATCTAGGCATGCCATCTAAACACCTAAACATGTCAAATAGACGCACTTAAGGCGACATCTACACATGATTGCCTCCAAAGACAGATGGAGAGAGAGAGAGAGAGAGAGAGCCAAAGAGAGACAGTTCATCACCTGGCTCATAGAAGGAGATTCCAGTAATCCTCCTCCTCCTCCTTCTTTTTGAAAACTCTACCAAGTTGAAATTGACTTAAATAATTTTGTTTGCGCCTGTCGCAAGTAGAGCCAGGTACAGGAACTGTCTATTGGAAGCTGCTACCAACCACTCTATGGTCTCTCACACAGCTCGCGGCTCAAATTGTACCGCAAGCACACAAATCACAAAAACGGACGGACCTCCAGCTCCCGCTCCAGTTTTCGTAGTGGCCTCCTCCACTCCGTCCCTTCCTCGCCCACCATTTCCTCCGTTATCCCCAAACTATTCGCTCAATGATGATTGCTATGAAGACAAGAATTTCTAGTTCTGAGACCATGAATATAAAAGACGCAGAGAAATAGACACTAAGAGAGAGAGAAAAAGTGAGAGAAAACCTTAACTGGAAGCATTTTGCATTTTCATATACCCTATACTCAAAAAATGATCGGCAAATGATTTCACGATTCCAACAAAAGAAAAGTGTTCCACACGAAAATATTTGTAATCGTTAATTTTTAAACAGAGTATTTGAATATTCGTTTGTTTTTTCTTAATTTTGTGTATAAATTTTTACGATAGAGTTGCGCTCATAATTTTTCACCGACAAAAACCCCTTCCTAGCCCCCTTTTGGCCAATACTATATGCATGTATGTGGATTGGCAGAACCGAAGTTAGTCCGCTTGCCGCTAGCCGCTGCTTCTGTCTTTTTATGCAGAGTGGAAAAACTGAAGAATTTTCGACCACGACATGAGCCTGTCGCTAGTGGCTGCGGGAGGATGGACAACGAACGACAACGATGGACGACAGCTTGGTGATATGCCAGAGGAGAATGCAGGCATGATGCAGGAAGGGGGAGGGGGCTGGCTGCTGGAGCAAGGAACTGGCTCTGTGGCCGCTAGTCAGTCGACTTTCCAGTGAGCGCGTGTGGTGGTTGCAATCGTTTTGGCTTTGGAACATTTCATTAGTTTTGAGTGCTGGCATATATCGTCATGATCATCATTGCTGATCATCATTATCGTGCTTTCTGTTGCTGTCGCCGTCTGCTGCTCCGCTTTGGCTATTATTTTGAATTTTATTGCGCTTTTTATTGGTAGGCCTGCATTTCATCGTCTTGGTTTCTATATCACCACTCTGCAAGCGCCCCCCCTTCGCCCACTTCTCATTCATATAAATACAGAATACCAAAGTAATTTATATTGGTTTAGTTTAGAAAAAAGAGATGGAAGAAAACGAAAGAAATCAAAGACTGTTTTCATATATAAATTTCAAATTTTTCCATTTTTATATGTTCAAAAAGTTTTTCTGTTTGCCAAATTCTTATATACATAATAATTTAATTATAGTTAATGACATCAAAATATGAACTTTTACTTATTCTTGTATATAATAATGATTAGATTAGGAGCAGGAGGTGGAGATGTAGGATAGCATATACACACACACTTATGCATATATGTACATGTACATGTTGGAAAACTCTGATATATAGTAAAAAAGAACCAATTTTTGATATAGGACATACCGATCGATAGACTTATTATATAATGAATGCTTAGCGTTAACACAAAGACAGTCTTTGGAAATAATTTGAAATTGGAATTGAAATAATTATCTCTTAAATCTACAACATTATACTTAATATACTTATATATAAACATGAATTACTTGTAACAAACACATCTAATTGAAGATTTGAAAGAAAACCCATCAAAATTTTTAATACAAATCCAAGCAAATTTTTCTTTCTTTCTTTTCTTTTTTTTTGAGCATTAATACTTTTTGTCTAACTAAGAATGCATCAATAAATACATTTATCCCAAAATGACACTATTAATTTGTATCCGGTGTATGGAAGAAAAAACTGTCCATAAGCAACATGACAATATATAAACCACATTAATATAGTTAATATAGTTATCTATCTCCATTATATTTACTGTACATTTAGATGATATTTTTCGATTTTAGATTTACTCGTGAGTGATTTTCATATCTAGAGCAACGACTTTCCTCAGATCAATTTCAGAATCTAAGGATTCTTAAGTCACTTAGCTTCTTTTTTGAAACTGATTAGGAAATGCTTTAATATAAATAATTGTAAAATTATTAAATTAAAATTTATTGAAAGCATCCTCTGCTCGATATTATATATCATATTTGGAGAAATCAGTTTATTATTTTAAAATTTTGTTATAGTTTTTTATATATTTCACTTTTTTTGTTTTACAATACGTTTTAAAGTTTTTTTTTTTGTTTTTTTTTGGTTTTTTTTATTAACATTGAATCATGCAATTAATTTAAACCCATATATAAATCACAACGTTTAAAAATTCAAAAGTTTTCTATACTAATTAAGGATTTAAATAGTGTGTGCATGTGTGTGTTAGTTAGTGGGTGAATGTGTGAACAGTTTTAGATTCTGTCTAAAACCCTTTTGTATTTTTAATTTTGATGGCACATAAATTTCACGCATTTTGAATTTTTTTTCTCTTTTTTTGTTGTATATAAGATATTATTATTATTATTATTTACCTTCGTTTTGTTATTTATTCTACCTAAACGTTTTGTTTTTATTGAACTTGCACCGAAAATTGTGTTGTATGTGGTATAAATATATATAGATTTATGCGGTTTATTCAGCATTTTTGTGTCCTGGCACCGCCCACTTATCCTAGTTACATACATATATATACATATATGTATTTTGTGTCTCATTGAAGCGGCTATGCAAAATATATAACATTATATATATATAATTTTGCTATTAAAATAGAGTTGCTTTAATGAAAAAGATGTATAGATGCATTTTTTTGTTTTTTTTTTTATCTAAACACTTTCCAAAAATCCTTACTACATCGAATACCAAATATGTAATCCTCCAAACCTTGTATTTCGTTTGTTCAGCTATCGTTGCTTCATGTGGCACTAAAGTTTCATATACTTGTAGTTGTTTTTCCTATTTGTTTTCAATTATAATGTTTTAATTATAATTTGTGTGCTTGTGTAATTAAATCTTAAGGCTAGAATTTGGCTCCAGTAACTGTGCACATTCAATCAATCAATCAATCCGAAACCATCGCTCTTGTTACTACTTTGCACCATATTTTCCGTATTTAGTAGAAAAACAAAATAAATAAACCAAAAATTTAAAAAGAACAGAAGAATAATATGTTTGAAATAAAATTGAAAACTAATTTTTGCTTGACTTGGATTCTTTTTCCACTTTGGAAGCTGCCATTCATTCCATCTTGATGATAAATGAATGTTTTTTATAAAAATTGTTTACGATTTTTAATTTGAAGATTCAAAAACTTTCGTTAGGGTCATTTGACTAAAGATTGAGGGCAAAAAAAAAGTAAATAAAAATTGAAAAATAAATCAAAAGTTTCTTAAGTATTTTTGTTTTTTTTTTTGAAAAATTGTTATATATTTTCGAAAAATAAAATGAACTAATTTATAGGTACATATATAAAAAATATGTGTTGTATGTTTGTTTGTGTGTATGCGTGTGTGTGTGTGTGTGTGTTTTGAACGTAAAACATAAACTAAAACTAAATTATCATTAAGAATTTTAAATAAAATTTTTTGCTTTTTGTTTTTTTTGTGTTGTTTTGTTTGATTTCGAATCAAATTAAGGAAGTACAAGGGTTTTGTTTTTTGTTTTTTTGTTGTTGTTTTTGTTGGTTGTTCTTTCTTCGATCGAAAAAATGATATGGTAAAATTGTTTGCAATTATTTTATAAATTTATGAATTTTATACATTTATAGTATAGTTGTTAAAAACCTAAATCTAAAATCTGATCAGATTTCAAAGAGCGGTAAATAAGTTAATAAAATTTTTTGTTTTTTCTTTTCTTACTTAAATTTGAATATAAATTAGTGTGTTAAATTATGAACAATTTTAGCTAAGAAAAAAAGGAGGTGAATTTTTTTCCGTTTGTTTGTTTTTTTTTGTTTAATAATAGATACATACAATAATAATAATAATAATAATAATAAGAATAATAATAATCATAATTTTTGAAATTATCTCTCTTAAATAATAATTAATTGTTGTTTAGTTAAAAAAGAAATTAAAATTAATAATTATTACACATGAGATCACAGTATTAGAGATATAAGTTAAATATGGTTTTTGTGTGTGTGTGTGCGTGTGTATTTGTTATTAGGATTATTATTATTTTTCAATTAGGCATTGTTAGTAACTTTTTGTTTGTCCGTGTTGTTTGTGAGTGTGTGTGTGTCTGTGTGTTTTAGTGTCCGTGTGGGCTATGCTATAATTTAAGATTTAGTGTCTTGCATACACATTAAAATAGGTGTATGTATGATACATACATAATACACACATATGTATTTTAGATTACAACCCGAATAATTTCAACAACATTTAACTCTCTGGCTTATATTGAATTTTTATGTTCTTAATCAGATTCAGCATCTACAATTGATTCCTCTTCCTCAGTCCCCTCTTTATCCTCCCTACAGCTGAATAGCGGCTGGCTATCCTCTGCATTCTGACTAACAAACACGTATTTAAACTGCAATCGGGGGCTATTTAATGGCGACAATGTGCCATAATCTGAGGTTAAACCAACCTCTAAATGCTCCAGATTGAGATCCAGAAATGGCACCTGACGATCATGATGGGAGGAATCAATCGTTGATGTTGAATTCTCTTCGGTCTACATGGACGTTGCTGCTGCTGCTGCTGCCGCAGAGGTGACAATTGCCAAATCGGCTGCCTGCAACAAATGATGATGGGGATGCGGTTGATATTGATGATGTTGTTGCTGTTGCAATTGTTGTTGTTGCTGCTGCTGTTGTTGCTGTTGCTGCTGTTGCTGCTGCTGCTGCTGCTGCTGTTGTTCACTTCTAGACGCTTTGCTTTCCTTCTTGATACGCTGCTTTAGATGAACTTTGGCATGTCGCTTCTTCTCATCGGATCGGGCAAACTTCCTACCACATATATCACAACTAAATGGCTTCTCACCCGTGTGAGTCCGTATGTGGGTGGTCAAGTGATCACTGCGACTGAAGCTACGCATGCAAATGCGACACTGGAATGGCTTTTGGCCAGTGTGAATGCGTATATGGCGGGTGAGTTCATCGGATCGGGAGAACCGGCGATCGCAGTTTTCCACCGGGCAGGCATAGGGTCGCTCATGTACGGGTGTCTTACTGGGACGATTTGGATATTTTCGTGGCTTGACCGGAACCAATTTCAAGGGCAAGGTGCTCTGTTGATAGACTTGTGACAATATCTCATGACCCTTGCTAGTAGAAGGACTATATTCAGCTAGTTGCACTGCTGTAGCATTAGCATTGCCACTGCTCCCGGCGCCAGATGTCACTGAGTAACCGGTGCCATTTGAACTGGGCTCTGGATAGGATTGTTCCTGTTTGGGTATCAGAACACCCAATGCTGCATTGCTAGAGCTAGCCGATGAAGTAGGTCCCGGCAATACCAATGTCTGTTGCGATTGCTGTTGCACTTGTTGCTGCTGTTGCTGTACTTGTTGCTGATCCATATCCAACCATTGATATTTGGTTCCGGATATCTGACTACGAGCAGCGTATTGTTGTTGCTGTTGCTCATGGGTGGTTTGCAATTCCGCCAGGCTAGTAAATCCCACTGTTGCGGCTGTCACACTCGTTGTTGCCGTATATGTTGGCGGCGGTCCTGGTTTAAGCAACAATGGGGTGCAATCCATTGTTAGGCCAAGCAATTCGGCATGTTGCTGAGCAGCTGCAGCAGCTGCTGCAGCGGCGGCGGCTGCTCGGCCATCATCGTACGAAGTGGGCGTAAGAGATTGCTGTTGATGTTGGGGATGTTGCTGCTGCTGCTGTTGTAGTTGCTGCTGCTGTTGTTGTTGCTGCTGCTGCTGTTGCATAGCATATTGTGCGGGCAAATTAAACATGGGTGGTTGGAATAGAGATTTGTCAGGGCTAGGTAGACCCCAACTATTGCCGAGACTATTAGAGGGTGGTGACATTTGGCCAGGCAATACGTTTAGTTGCTGCGGCGAGGCCAATTGCTGCTGGTGTTGCTGCTGTTGTTGGCTCATGTGATTGCTGTTGTTGTTGTTGTTGTTGAGGTTGCCTGTGGTGGTAAAAATGCCACGATATGAGATTTTGCCAGTCTGTTGTTGTTGTTGTTGTTGCTGTTGTAGAGCATGCTGCTGATAGTGTTGGTGTTGTTGTTGTTGTTGTTGGTGTTGCTGTTGTTGGTGTTGTTGGTGGTGATTGTGTGGATGATGGTGATGATGATGATGATGGTGATGATGATGTGGCAATTGTTCGTGTAATATTTGGTGTTGTTGTTGGTATTGTTGCTGATGTTGCGGGGAGCTCATGTGTTGTTGTTGTTGCTGTTGTTGTTGTTGTTGTTGTTGTTGTTGTTGGTGTTGCTGCTGATGACTGTGGTGGCAATTCGTATTGGTATTCGTGTTACTATTGTGATGCAGCTGTTGTTGTTGTTGTTGCTGCTGCTGTTGTTGTTGTTGTTGTGAATGTGAGGCTGTTGCTGGCGAACCAACGCCGCTTTCATTTGTGTGATCATTGTTTTCACTTGTATTCTGTTTTGCCTGTGTTGTTGTTGTTGTTGTTGATGTGTTGTTGTTGTTGTGTGAATACATATTACAACTATTATTACTTGATTCTTCCTTAACAATTGTCAAAATTGGCGGTGTGCTACGCTCCTCCTTCAAGGTACTGCACGACGACAATACCGGACTGGCCACAGAGACAATTTGTGGCTCAAGAGATAAGTCCTCTGATTCAATAGAGCCTGCAACAATAAAAAGTTTCAAAAAAAAAAAAAACTTTAGAAATAAAGAAAATTGTCAAAAATAAAAGAAGAGAAAAAAATGCGCCTAAAAGTTGTTGCAGTTGAAATTGTATGGAAGTTGCTTTATCTATGAGACACTAATGGATGCAGCTGCATGGCGAAGGAGTCACATCTTAAATAACCCACTAATCCCTTGTCAGACGGACAGTGTTTACATAAATCAGTCTTTCCCTTTCTTTCGCTGAAGGTAGAGCATACAAATTTAACTCTATTTAGCTACTTTCGTATATGTATTCATATCAAAATTTGTATTAGTTATTTACTTTGAATGTTATTGAAAGTAAAACTCTTACTCTCTCGCTCTATCTACTTCTGTGCAATGTTGCTCTGTGGTATATGGTGATATGGCTAAGTCTAAACAATAAAAAAGCTCTTAATTAATCTAAAGCAACAACAACTGCATCATGATCATCATCATCATCATCATCATCGCTTTCGCGCATGTATTAAACATTTCCGTTCAGTGTCAATGTTTCTCAAGCGCAATTTCCCAGCAGATACGACAAGATGACGTCTCTCATTCCCATTCCAAGTCCAGACATATCAGACACACACACACACACACTCCAGCATAGTGTGTGTAGAATATGTGACTGCTCGACACATTTCTAATTGAATTAAAGGCAAATAAAGTATACTGAAACTAGATTTTTCCCTCTCCCCATTCACTTTGACTTGCCTCTCTCTCTCAATTGAGTTTAATTGTTGGCATAATTTTGCCCTTAGAGTCTGAAACAATTGAAGAAACTAAAAATCTGAAATGATATATCTACTATATGTATGTACATCATATACATGCATAACTATCTATATATATTTTATGTTCATTTAATTTTCTAAGCCAAAAAACTGTCACTCATAAATTTCTGGTTTCTTCCCCCACGCAAAAAATGGAGAGCAAAACAATTTGCTTCAGAGACAGAGAGACAGAGAGTGATAAAGCAGTTTTTAATCGCTAAACTTGGCAAGCCATTCAAGTATAAGAAGAAGACATAATTTATACCAAAAAATAATGCATATCTATCTATCTGTCGAAATGTGTCTGGCTAGGGTCCATATCTGTCATGGCTAATATAGAAATTGGACAATTGCACTTCCTGGAGCCTGTCAAAATATATGTATTGGCATTGGAGTTCTGTGAATTCTCCCTACAATAATTCCCGCACCCTTGCCTTGTCCTCCTTCTCTTCGCATTGCATTTGCTGAAGCGAAATTGATGTCACAGCACATTAGCCGCAATGCAACTCAATCAATACTTCAAGTCCAATGCCGGCATTAATGATGATCGTGGAAAAAACAAACAAAAACAACAAGCTAAAGAAACAAATCTTGGACTGGGACAGGCCTGAGTTTCTTCTGATTCTCCCTTTATCTCTCTCTCTCTGTCTCTCTGTCGCGTAATTAGTCTTCTGGCCGACACTTTTGCCTTTTGCAGCTTCTGCATCTGTCTCCATCTCAGTTGCAGTTGCAGTTTGCAGTAGTCTCTGTCGCCGTCTGTGGTCGCTGGCGACGATGAGCGATGATGCGACCTCCCGTGTTGTTCGATTTCTGCGAAACTAAAGCGTGCCCAGCTGCAGTAGCCAGCCAGCCAGCCGGAGAGGCAGCTTATTCAAGCGAACTGTGATTGATATCGTCACAAAGAAGGAATGGCTTGGAATGGGTGTAACAGTGACGAAACGAAAACACCAAAATTAAGACCGATTTTTGCTTCCTATGCAAGCTAAGCCAGACTTACTAATGATGAACGTTTTCTAAATATTCTTTGTTAATTTTTTATATAGAACACTTACCGGTAATTGGGGGTGGCTCCACCACAGTGGATGGACCAAAAAACGAGGGTATATCGGTAGATGTAGTCACCGGCGTATTGAGATCACCGGGCAGAGCCTCAATCAGCGGATGCTGCTGTTGATGATGCTGCTGAGGATGCTGTTGTTGTTGTTGGTGGTGGTGATGGTGATGGTGATGCTCTGCACCTTCCGGCTGTACGGGACTATGTTGACTTGTGTTCAATAGACTCAAATGGGAGGCCGAGCTGCGACCACTACTGGCTGCAGCACTTGGCTGTGCTGCTTGGGCAAGGCCCGGACTACCGCCCTGAGTTGGGGTGGTTGTTTGATTGCGTGCCCTTAACACGGAGTTGTTTGTGTTGCTATTTGAAGCCGCTGCCGATGCTGCGGCCGCTGCTGCTGCTGCCGCCGCCGATACGGATGAATAATGAAGCAATGTTTGGGAACTGTTTGAACTGCTTGTCGATGAACTGGTGCTGGCACTGGGATTGCCAAAATAGGCTGTCGAGGCCGCTGTCGATGGGCTGCTGCTCTGAGCCGCTGTGCTGGTCTTGAAGAGGCACGTATCGAAGCTCAGGACATTGAAATGGGCCGCAGCGGCCGTTTCGGTTAGCAGGAATGCGTGATGCGTTGGCGCCACCAGGGTTTCAAGCCCTTCCATGATCATGGTAGCTGATTGGGTTCCAGGGGCTACGCCGCCTAAAAAAACAAAACAAGAAACTGCAAAGTTAGTCAAGTCACAAAAGCAAATTTAAGGTTATTGTTTTTCAATTTCTGTCTTTAAATACGTACAAAAAAAAAAAATACGATATATTGCTAATGCAACTTCCCTTGACCATTCAATAAAAAGAAGAAAAAAAACATAATGACAAAAAAATCATGTTTACTCAGTCTCTCGATGGTCAACGTAAAACCAGCCGCCTCTTTCGGTTTCGTTTTTTCAATTGATTTGCCATGACAGCTGTTCAATTGCATAACCAATACCCCGGGCTAGTTTCCCTCGTCTTGCCATCATGAAATTTGACAATTTACTAACCACAAAACAATTTAATTTGTCACAGAAACTTTCGCTTCATCCATCTACCAGCCACCACCCACATGACCCTAGGCAATTAAATTAAAATCGATTAAGCACTTAAAAAACTATGAAACGAACTTATTATTACATTTGCTGAGAAGTAGAACAATTCTGTTTCCCACACCTTAAGCCAACAGAAGAAGATGACAACAGAATGGGAAGGGGAAATGGGTCAGAAATGGTGACAATTGTAGAAGAATGACGGTTTCTCTCAGTGTAGTAGGTTCAAAAGTGATCTTGTGCAATCTCTTTCTTCATCAGAGTTTTTTTACAACGTCTCGTCTCTCAATTAAAGCCTGTCTAATAAACTTGGCTTATTATGTCTAATGATTTCTTGATCATGTCTTCCCAACTCTAACATTTAGGCATATGAAATCTTGCTAGCTACGAACTCTCGATCGGATACAAGATCCAATCGGATCCTCATCTTGCCTCATGCCTGCCATGGCGTCATCATCATTATCTTCATCTTCATCATCATTGTCGTAACTATCAAGTGTTTTTGGCGGCCGCTTGACCGCGTTGATTTGCATTACAAGTGCACTCGTGTTGACAGGCAGCTATGCGCCAAAATAACTACTGTGCCATGTACCCCGACCCCCCGCCGCACCGCTCTGTATACCCTTAGTGGTTTTTGGCACTTTTGCTTTCTTATTTACATTTGATTTCACGCATAATTTCCATGGCAAAGTGCACTCCAGACTTCAGTGCAGAGTCTCTCGACTGGCGGCGGGCAACAATCTTGGACCGCTCTCGGTGCCATCAGCCACAACACAATGAACCATCAGATGGTTTCGAGCAGCTCCTTTCTAGCTGGCGCGCGTGCTGTCTTTGCTTTTGTTGCTCTGTCTCTGTGTGTGTGTGTGTGTGTGTATCTCGCTTGGTTCGATTCATTCATAAAATTATGCGCCCAGAGTCAATAATTTTTACAGTCGATCAAAGATTTGTATCTTGGGCTTTTTTGAAGTTTAAGTTGCCATATGAATCATACACACACACACACACATTCACAAAAGGCGCAGACACAACAGAAATAAACTCTAAGATAACCTGGAACTGGTCTTGGGTGTTGTGTCTTTGGTGTTGTGTCTTTGGTTTCTTCGATCTCTTCTTGACTTCTTCTTGGCTTTGCGCTTAATAACTTGGCCAACAATTGACACTCCCTTAAATAAAATAAAAAATACAAAAAGAAGAAATATACAACAACACACACACACGATCCACGATCCAAGAGCTGTCCAAGTGGTTGCCTACAGAGCTACAGGTCTACTGTGAATATTGCCTAAAGAAAACCCAAAAAAAGGGTTTGCTTTGAAATGTTTCTAAAGAATCAATGCAAAAACTTTTTAAAAATTAATTTATAAATGGCTTTTTAGCAGTTGATCTAAGTAAAAATTAGTATCTCTCTGATTAATTGTCTAAACAAGTTTAAAAAAGTCACTTTGTTTTCGTCTCATCGAAGGGTTATTAATCTGTAGTTTATTTTAAACAAAATTCACTGTATAAAATTCATGTATTTTGTAAATGTTGTGTCTCTGGTCTTCACCTATGTATACACACACACACACACACAGGCTTCTTTCACTCTGCATAATTTTGCATAGCATTTTGGTTTGCTTTGCTTTGGTTGTATGGAGTAGAAGACGGACAAAAAGACAGACAGACAGACACAGAGATACATCGAGACATGTCAAGATCTTGCCATGAATGAATATTGGCACACAGCTAGCTAGATAGATAGATAGACAAGAGTGAGAGAGATGGAGTAGTGGAGAGGGGAGTTAAAGCCTGACTCGCTGAGGAAGAAGGCAAAAAAATTGTTATGTTGATATTATTTTAATTAAGTTTGATGCAAACTGGTTTGAAACTTTGTTTTTTTTTTGTTGTACCACACCATTTAGTTGTTTAGTTCTATACAGTTTTCAGTTTTTTCTTCTTCCATGAGTGTTAACATTTCGATAGATAGGCGACAATTTGTTAGGACGCCAAGTGGCATCTAACGATTGACCTACAGACAACATTAGAAGATACATTTTTTATGTGTATACCCTGTATCCTAGATCTGAGGTTAGCAAGAGGTATAGTCAAGTCGGTGCTGCGATTTGTGAATTGAAATACGTATTTTTTGTTGTTTTTATTGAGGATTAAGAGTTGAGGTGAAGTCTTCAAGTGGTGGAGGCTATGCGATGCGAGGCGACCTTTTACTATGGCTACTTAGCCAAACCAAAAATAACCCAACGAATGTTGTTTTTACGTTTTTTTTTTCCTGCTTTTTGTGAAACCAAATCTTATGCAACCTTGGGAAAAAGACAATACAACAACAATGGCAATAAAACAAAAAGAATTCTCAATTAACAATAATAATAATAATAATAATAATATGACGTTTGTTGTTGTTGTTGTTTCTGTTGCTGTTGTTATTATTGTTGGTTATTAACATAAAAAGAAATTGGAGAAACCTGGCGAAGGCGATGTGCCCGAGTCCAAGTTAAAGTCAAAGCATCGGCATCATTAGTCAAAATGCAAAAGACTTGATGGTGTTTGAGGAGTAAAAGTATCTTGCAGATACCCATACAAACACACATAGATACAAAACATGCAACTCTCTGGTCCCACTCACACACACTGACATGGAAGGGGAACAACAACAACAAAGTCCATCATTCACACAGCGGGCAGCAGGCAACAAGTTAAGCATAACAGCAACACCATCCACCATCCCAGCCATCCCAGCCATCCCATGGACAACGGGCAACAACGCTAACAAAATGTATCTTTTGCCGACTTTTCTCCTCCATCCATCCATCTATCCATCTATCCATGGAACCATCCTCCACCTTCTGTGGATGCGTAACACTTTGTCACACTTTTCATGCCAACAGCTTTTCGCTTCGTTGGTGTTGTTGTTGCTGTTTCTGCTGTGTTTTCCTCATGAGAACAATTAATGAAAATAAACAGCCGCAGGCCTACATATGTATGTATGTATGTATTGGTGCGCATTTAGGTATATTTTTATAAAGTTTTTAAAATCATTTTAGTAGGCACTTAAGAGACAAAAGCCAAAAAACAAAAAAATATAAAGAAAGATTCGAAACCGATTTTCTTGTTTAGCTTGGCAGACATAACCGTCGGCAGCAGTCGTTGGCGGAGGCGGCATCGGCGTAAGTTTGTCAAAGTTGTTTTTGGTTGTGTTTGGTGGAAGGAAAAGTGTTAAATGAACTTTTGCCACCGTCGGCATTTTCATTTTTGATCTCATAATTATTTTCATAAACAAACGTATGTATATGGGCGTTTCGGGAAAAACCTTCTTCTGCATAGTTTTTCCATCCATTATTTCCACTTAGTACTCACTACTTTGGGTCATGGGAGATTGCCTGTAAATCATTTTGCTAATTATTTTTCCGTCAAACCGAAGCAACTCACTCGATGCCAGAAGTCGCCGCCGCCGCCACACAAAAATGTGCCATTAAATTGTAAATGAAATTTTTTTTTAGTTCTTGTTGTTGTTGTCATTTGTTTAAATTGACCGCACTAACAAAATGTTGTCTATAAATTAGCAAATATATATGTATATGAAATCGTCTCATACATATTTTGTAGAAATATTTCACTTGCTTCTGCTACATAGTTGCCATTTTGCCGGATCCCATCCCATCACATCACATCACATCACATATATCTCTCTCAGGTGTAACGTGCAGAAATTTTTATTAGGCGTTAAATGAATTTATATAGACGAAAATACTGGCTGCTAAATTCAATTTTCACAAGTTTTCATAAAAGAAAATTTTGTAAACTTAAGAAATTTAGAATATGAATTTGTAGAAAAAACTTCAAGGGTCATAAAAATATATAAATTTATTATACACTAAAATTTATCACATTTTCTAAAAATTCTTATCGTTAAACTGTTTATCAATATTTTTTCTATTCAAATATGACACTCGAAATTTTTGTAATTTTTTATGATTATATAAAACTTGCACACTTAATTAAAATGAGAAAAATTGAGAATTGTTAGCTTTTCACCCACCTGGATCACAATGGCACGTGTAGAAGAATTCGGGGATGTAGGAGCAAAAGTCCTCTTACTTTTTGGATGCTTTAGTGGATTTTCCACTTAGTAGTAGTCACATATACACTTAAATACTAAAGCACTTTGAGTTCTCACTTTTGCTTTTAATTTTCTTTTATTTTTTTTTTGTACTTGCTAAAAGAAAATCAATAGATATATATTCCTTTTCTCTTTTCTGTATGTTTTTTTTTCCTTCTCTCTTTTCGGTTAACTTAAGCCAACATCTTTTTCGTTTGCGTGTAGATAAAATTTTCATTCATTGAAATGTGAACGAGCGGCTTTTGGGTTTTGTTTGAGTATGGCCACCGAGAATCCTTTCACTTTTGAAATAATTTGCATTATATTTTTTAGCACAATTTGTTTTGGTTTTTTGTTTTGGAGATGCGACAATATATATTTAATTATTGCATTTAATTGAATTTTTGCTTTTGAGTTTTTACTGCTTGGCTTTTTTTTGTTGCTTGCTTAAAATTTTTTCTTTTATGCTTTTTTAGCTTGTTGTAGTATAAGAACTTTTTCTTCGCTTTGTTTCAACCGTCGCGTTTGCTTGTTCGAACAAAACTGAGGCACGAGATGCGCACTCTTTCGGGTTTTATGAATGAAAAACTCAACATCAGTAAAACTATATAATAGAAGAGGGATTGCCCCTACTCGGGGACCACTGCTTGGCGGCTCTCGGCACGCGCCCCACAAAAGCCACCAGCGGCAAGTTCGAAAGAGAGACAGACAGACAGAGAGAGGGAGAGAGCCCAAGTTTAATGTGTGTGTGTCTATGTGTGTGTGTGTGTAGTGGGGAAAATCTTTACTGCTCCGAGTCCGACGTCACTATAGCCGGCCGGTTTTCGGTGCCTCTGGCCGATTTGATCCAATCGTAGCTCTTGTTGCCTCCCTTTGCTGCAGCCATTTTCATGGCGCAGGCGCAGAGCAGCCAATCAACAGTTTGCCAACAAGACTAACCGAAGCAATAGCTGTTCGGTGTGTTTAAGTCTGTGTGTGTGTGTATGGATGGGTAAGGTGTGGTGAGTTTTTTCGAGAGATCTCACTCTCTCTCTCTCCGAGGTAAAAATAACACAACAGGTACCCCAGCAGAGCAAGCCTCCACCTATTCCACATATACATATATATGAGAATATATAATCTACATGTGTATATGTATGTATGTATGTAGTTTCTGTTGTATATTGTTGATAATTTCCCCAAAATACGTCATCAGTCCGCGCGAAAATTTGCGGCCCATTAGCCTTTCTTTCCTTTTAATTCCTTCTGCATCTACGTAAATACCGTAAACACATTGTTTTTCGTTTGTTAGGCATGAGGCAGCCGCCGAAAATGTATGCAAATTTTAAACAAAATGATTCACTTGACCATTTATGGACAGTTCGTGTTCAGTTTTTGGCCAATGTCTGGGACTAAAATTTTTGGATTCTTATTTGTTTATTAAATCACAGTAGCGCATTGTTAAATAGAACTTATGCGCTTGGAAAATCAATTAAAAGCTTGACACATTTATTCACTATCAAAAGTATTTATCCAAAAATGTTTAATTGTTCTTTAACTGAGATATTCCTATACAAAGAACCTTTAGCTTAGAATGGGATATTATCAATCTCACTGTGTTGTTTATTTCAATAGTTTAGCCAAAAATTTCAAAAAACTAACTCTTTGGTTTACATATTTTAATGTTTACATGATATTTGTCATATTTCGCTCAAGTTGACTCCAAAATTTGTTCAGTTTCCGCCCACAAGCTGTAAACATTTTTCATGTGCTAAGGACAAGGTTAGAGACATGCGAAATTGCATTCCGCATTGTTGAGAAGGAAAATCAAAACGAAAAGCATAAACAAAATGCCACATAAAATGAAATTATTGAAACGATGCCAGGAGGCAACTGAAAAGAGCGAAATGCAATTTTTCGAATATGGACAATGCTAAAGAAGAAGAAAATGCACTTGGGAGTGATGAGTGTTCTAAGAGAAGAGGTCGGGTGGGTGGCACGCGTGTCCAATGACCGACCGACAAGCCGGCCGGCCGGCCTTCTTAATAACGGTGAGAATGACGATGATGATGATGATGATGATGATGAGGAAAACTATAAACACAGTCCAGACATCGATATTGGGTAGAGAGGCAGCCGCAGCAGCGCGCCATGACCTAAAAATAACACCTTGGAGAATTTTCCTTTCCCTGTTTTTGTTTTGTTTTGTTTACGGCAAAATAGTCGGCAAAGTTCAACAGACAAAGATTACGTGCTCGTCCGCCAATATCTCGGCAGATTCACCGATTTGCCATAGACCGTTCGACCGCTCGACCGTGTTTGCTTCTCCTTTGCTCTCTCTCTCACTACACCCCCAAAAATAGAACTTTGCCTCATTTTGGCGTTGTTTTGTTTTGACTATTTTTAACCTTCACATGATTTTTGAGAGGGATGTAGTTGATGAGCTAGTTGCGGGTGAATCCAAGACGTACGAACTGTGCCACCTGTAGACAAACGTTCGCCAATGAAGCTGTGTAAGCCAAATGAAAACTCATTACGCCAGGCATCCAAAAATAACTAAGCCAACTCACACTAAAATGAAAGGGTCGGCTACAGGCTCTCTATGACGTAGTCCCTAATCAAAACTAATTTTACGGGGGAGAAGCATTTTTCGAGGGGAAGAAAAACGATCAAAAATATTGGGCCCAGCCCCTGACAACACCCACGAATAAATATATTTCTACAATTTACACCTTGGCAGGCAATTATTAAATTGTCTAATATAAAAATTGGAAGCAGTCGATGGGACTTGTTGCAATAAAATGTCAGCCATAGATGGACATGGACCCCGAGGCAGAGTTTTAACGTTTTAAAAGTGACTAAGATGATTGGAAACTGCTTGACTGACTGCACCTTTTCCTCAATTGAGTGAGTGCACACCCAGTCTTGAGCATTCTAATTACAGTCGATAGATGAACACCAATAATCGAAATTGGTGAATGAAAAACTACAACAAAAAGTATATAATGGTAAATAAATTTTTATTTTTTAACTTATTTCAGATATTGACCACATTGAATCATTATAAGGTTAGTTGCATTACATTTTACATGATTTTAAACATTTCATTATCCATCACAGTAAATATCTTTCAATATCCATCTGTATATGCCAATTTTGTGTATGATTGTATGTGTATGTGTGTGTGTGTGTTTGTGTGTGTGTGATGTCGTCGTGTGGGTTGCCAGTTGTTTTTAAGTTATCTCATTCAGAACGTGGCATAGTGTGTTCGTTTGTTCGTTCTGTGTCTGTCTGAGTGTGTTTTGTGGATTTTCTGCGTGGGTCAATTGAGGAGACGCTGATGAGGCAGAGGCGTTAGATAGTCGCAAGTCGCATGACACATGGCACGCGCCTCAAAAAGAAACAAAAAAGACAAAAACAAACCACAAACTGACAGACAAACAAACAAACGAACAAACAAACATACTTCGAGAGATCTCCGAACTGCCAATGCTAAAACTAGTCTCTAGTTGGAGCCCAAGGTCTGCTGCCTGCCCATAAATGGTGAAAACTTTTGTTAGGGCAACTCTTGAGACTTGCGACTGGAGACTTGCGAGTCCCCCAGTGTCTCAATCTCTCTCTCTCTCTCTCTATCTATCTCTTTCTGAGACTGATTCGTGTAGGTTGTAATTAAAAGCATATTGATTGCATTGCAACTTGTTTATTGCCATCTCTCTCTTTCTTCCAAACTATGAGATATATATATGTACATATGTATATATTCAATATATGTGTGTTTTTTTCCATCCATCCTCCATTCACTTGTTGTTATTGGTTGCTGTGCGTTGTAAGAGACTCACTTCCCCCGTCCCCAAATGGGGGAACAACAGCAAAAAGTGTTTTGTTTTCTATTTAGCCAAGCGACCAATGGAAACATTGTAAAGTTGTTCCTCCACCTTTGGCCCCTCTCTATTTAGTAGACACTTGAATGCTAACCATTTACCAGATGCTGCTGCTGCGCATTACGCAAGTCGTCAACTTCATTTTCCATCCAAATCCAAATCCCTTACCCCATTGATCTCTTGATATGGTAGAGGGGGGCCATAAACCCAATGGCCAGTGGGCGTCCTCATCATTATATTTGGAGTTAAGGTGCGAATAAATTTATATATTGAATTAGATATCGAAAATATATATGTGATCTGTGTCTGTATCTGTATCTGTGGTGTATGTATATAAGTAGTGTAAATTGTCTCTTTCTGTTGAACATTCATAAATAATATTGTTTTTTTTTTTCTCTCTTCTGTTTTGTATTTTTATATATATTATTTCATTTAATTTATGATCATCATAATATGCTTTATGATCTTGGCATGTTGCCGTAAATTGCTGCAGTCAACAAAAAAAAAAAAAGCAACCAAATCCAAAGAAGACACACAAATTGGAAATGAAAACAGCAAATATAATTGAGGAAAAAAAAAAAAATTCCATAAGTTTAAAATGGAGCAGAGACAGAGAAAGATAAATGGGGGTGACTGAAGGGCCAAAAACAAGGTGGAAATTTAATTTTCAGAAGAAAACAGAAATAGAAATTCGACCACTGTCAATGGGCCATGTTTGAATAAAGTTTAAACAACTTAATGTTATCATAAAGTCTCAAAATTATGTATTATAATCTTTTATATAGATAACAAGGATTCCAATTTTTTGTTCTTTGATGGTTAGATGAGAAAATATCACTTAACAACTAAAAGAAACAACTAAAATTCTGTTAATCTAAGAAATTATTTTACATATTTTGATGAGTTCTGTAGGATACTCTAACTTTTTCTTCTTCTCTTAAACAAAATTAATATTTTGTCATCAATTTGATAAGATCCTTACTACCGGGAAATAGACAATATTAAGAGAAAGCTAATAAACTGCTTTCTGACCTTAGCTAGACATCAAGATCCAGACGGATCTAATGTATTTTTACATTTTGTTTACTCCAAAAGGCAAGTAAATAGTATCGGTCTGGTCAAAAACCCACACGTCCAGACGTCCAAGACTTAGGCTTTCTGGTTAATTAGAAATTGTATTGACTTTTGGCATTAACATGATGGAATAATATTCATAGACAATAAATAAGTATGCCCAATTTTGGTTGCTGTGAGGGAAAGTGGGTCAAAAATTATCAAGTGACAAATAAACAATAATGCTCTATATGTACTTGCTTTCTTTATTTTTGGGTTCATAAAATGAAAAAAGCTTTCACTACATTGGCAAATCATCTAATTATAAAACGCGTGGCTCATTGAACTAGTTTTAAAAATAATTTCTTGATGAACAAATATAGAGCCTAAGTCACCAGAATGCTAATACGAAACGTATCCATTAAGTTGAACGAATTATATGTCAAACAGGCATAAAGGAGAACATGGGATTAACGGGAATCTAGGAGTCGGATACCCAAGTTTTGAGTTGCACAAGTTTTCCCTTGTTTTCTTTTTGTTGTTTCGCTGGCAGATTGACAGCAGCTGCTTGTGCTAATCAGCTGAACACCCAACGAAAGACAAAGAGAGAGAGAGAGAGAAAGTGGAAGAAAGAGCGCACCAAACGGATCGGGCCTAAATTGGCAAATATTCATGGTTACTCTTTGAATTTGGTTTCTCTTTTTGCTCCATTTTTATCTCTAATGACGTGAAAAGCTTGGCAAAATAATTACAAATAAATTTTCACATCAAGTTCATAAATTCTGTTGCGCTTAATCAGCTTTTCTTGGTTTTTGGCAGTGCTCGATGCTGCCGACGGTACACGGGATTCTATTTATAGGCCCAAATAGATTTCAGTTTTCGTAGCTATTGGTCAAGGTGGATAATTATAGGCAATTGATGACGGCAATCAAATGCTTTGCAGTTTTTGAATTTTCCTTTTTTTTTGGCTTTGTGTTCTGTGTCATTATACCATACACCCATAGGGTGAAATGGTATATTAAAGTCGCCAAAATGTATGTAACAGGCAGAAGGAAGCATCTCCGACCCCACAAAGTATATGTATTCTTGATCAGGATCAACAACCGAGTCGATCTAGCCATGTCCGTCTGTCCGTCCGTCTGTCCGTCTGTCCGTCCGTCCGTCCGTCCGTCTGTCCGTATGAACACCTAGATCTCGGAGACTGTAAGAGCTAGAGCCACCAAATTTGGTATGTAGACTCGTGTAGTATGTAGAGTGATCAAGTTTATTTCAAATTTTTGCCACGCCCCTTTCCGCCCCCGCAATTTAAAAAAAGCGTTTATCTCAAAAACTATTCCAGCTAGAGCCACCATATTTGGTATGTATATTCGCTTAGTAAATGCACACATTTTGTATGTGTAAAAATTTTGCCACGCCCTTTTCCGCCCCCGTAATTTCAAAAACTTGATTATCTCCCGTATTTTTTTACTTTATGCAACCAAATTTGGCACACTTAAATTTAATACTAATATCTAGCAAAATCCCAAATTTGATCAAAATCGGACAGGAAACAGTCGAGTTATGCATATAAACGTTTTTCCATAAGGCCGGAGTTGGCCGTTGGCTGGTGGGGGCGCTAGGGTGCTCGTATGATTGAGTGAGCGAGATACTAAGATATGCTTGTAAGAAGCATGTGAAAATGCATTTGTTTAATAAAGTTTAAATATTTGCTTTACTGGTGTATGGTATACCTAAGTCGGCGAGACGACTTACTTACTTCATTTTTGATTTGGATTTTTCTCTTTGAGTATTGCCCATGCTCATGCCTCCAAATAGCGCAGTTTAATGATTTTATTTATGACTTTTCATTCTTCATTTCATTCTTCTTTTTTTTTTGTTCATATACATATAGAAACATATATTTATATGACAATGTCGGCCACAAAAAGTTAATCTCACTAAATGCCGTTGATAGTTTATATTACGATTTGTTGTTGGAGGGGAAAACTCACAAAATGAAATAAAATGAAAAGAAAATCAAGAGATATTCAAGCATTTATATTAATAGAAATGAGACGACAAAATGCGCAACACATTGGAATTTTCTTTCGATTTTCAAATAAAGCATTGTCTAAATTTTCTCTAAATTATTAGATCACATTTACAATAAATTGTTGAGATACTTGTTGGAAAAATTATTAGATAGATAAACTTTGTTATGGGTTCAAACAAATTCTCATATTTGGTCTAAATAGATCAGCTCGAGAATGCTCAGTTCATGTTATTGGCCACGTTTGTGACCTTTGATTCTCCTTTTTTTTTTTTTTTGTTTTCCTACGTAAATTTGCAAATTTCCTTATCAGTGTTATCATCGTTTGGTCATCTACGTCACAGATTGCAGTGATATCGATAAAGATATAGTGCCAAAATCACAGATTGTATCTATCTAAATGTATATATTTATTATTGATAAGACTGGATAGCGTCACAGTTCGCTCACATTGTGCGTCAATCAGCATAATAAGTATATATGTCGCCCTATCTAAATTTAGATATAGTCAATCTGAGCACATATCTATATATATTATAGATCTACCAAAGAAAAAAAAAAATAAAAAAGAAGATATATATGCACATTTGATTAAAAGCCAAAACAGAACTACATACACAGTTAGCCGAGTGTCAACGCGGGTTGAGGGGGGAGGCTTGAACCAATTTTCCGAAAAAGAAGAGAATGTGTTAATGAATATTTTACATTGGTGATTCTTTTCCGTTTCGGTTTTTGGAGGATCTCGAATGGGCACTAGACAACACACATCCATGACACACATCCAAAGTTACATCATTAATTCACGTTGACTAAAGACTAAAACAAATTTTTGTCGTGTTCACGCCTAGACAACGTTGCCATTAATTTTCTATATATAAGTATTTATACATATATGCACATATCTGATGAAAAATTCTTGATATATCTTGTAATTTTTATGTGTTCACAATCTTGCCTCTTCTAGCTTTAGATGCCAGTTGCATCTTCAAGTGTGTCACGTCTTTACATTTCCATTTTCATTTTTCCTTTCCTTTCCTTTTTGATTTTATTGATTTAGCAATGGTGGAAAATCACACAGCTGTCGAAATTTTGAAAACATTTCGAAAATTTCCAAATCGAATTGGCCCATTTTCCTATAATAGTTTCTCCCGCCCTCCCCTCCCCCTATCACATAATGTGCATGCCTACAAATACCTTTAAATGAACATCCATGACGTCCTCTGGTATAGTGAGTGAAAAGTGTTTTTTCTCAGTTTTTTTTTGTTTTGTTTTTGTGCAAAAAGCAAAAATCTATTTTTAAATTAGGAAAAACAACTAACTACCCTATATATAGACTATACGATCCTATAGATAGATATATTTATTTGGTGTGGGAGTCTGTTTAGATTTTCACGAATGAATATCTCTCGAGAACGTCATTGTTTTTTTTTTCTCGTGAACTTGACGTCGGCAAATAAATAAATAAACTAGTTTCGGGGCAAAAAATGTATTTTGTTTATAATCAACAGCAACAACAACAACAACAACAACCGCAACAACATCATCAACAGAAACACAAAGTAAATGTTCGTTACGTGAAATGATAAAAATAGCTGACTGAGTATTTAAAATTAGCAACAAAATATGGTGAAAATAAACAAAGAGAGAAAGACAGAGATTGAAAGAAATGCTAAGGATAGAGAGAGAGAGAGAGAGAGAGAGAGAGAGAGAGAGAGAGAGCGAGAGAGCAATTTAGAAACTAAATTGGTTATTAATTAATTTTACACATACTTTTGCAAAATTTAACTTTAGATCGATGCATGAATTTGATGAATTTGATCAGAATCAACTAAATTTGATCAATTTGGTTGCTATAACATTCTGTTTTATGAATTTCCTAGGATCTATGTATATGGGTCTTGACTTTCGAAAAGTTCTTGAGGAAGAAAGGGAGGAGTTTGTTCGTTCGTTCATTCATTTGTGGCTTGATGCGTTTGTTGGTTTGTCATAAGATTTGTAATCATATATAAAAACATAAATCCCTACAAAAATGTCACGACATGTAAATTTTTGTTTTGCTGCAGCTCTCTTATAAAATATATAATTTCATTTCCACATACTACTATATGAAAAATGCAAAGTGACAACATAATTCGCCAGTTTATCATAATCAAAATACGCCTACATTATACAGTCCGAGAGACTTTGGGTGCCTATCCAGGCAGTCAGGCTGGCTGACTGGCTGGCTGACTGGCTGACTGCATTCATATTGTATAATAAAAGCGACAGGCCAACAACCAAAACACTTTACACTGGCTGGCACGCTCCAACAGCAACAACAACAACAACAACAACAACGCATTAAATGCAGCAACATGGAACAATGACACAGAAGACACACTGTCAGGAAAAGTGCAAAAATAACTTCAAATAGTTGCATTTTTTTTGTCTGCTTTTCTCTTTTGCTCTCTAAGCAAGCAAAGACATGAACAATTTCACAATTTTTGGTGACAACATGAAAAACAACAGCAGCAACAACAACAAATGTTGCCTCTGCTCATTTGAAATGTCTTATGAAGATAATCTCATGGTAAATTAATGTTGAACACGTAAAACGAAAAGTGCATCACTTATAATATTTTGTTTAATTATGATAAAATGCTAAAAGAAACTAAAAATTTTCTAAAAGACTTAAGCAGGTATCTAATCTACATATAAGTATGTCTATATATATATATCTGTTGTCTAGGTAGACAAGATATGGCCCGAATTGAATGTGAATCTTTTTTTGCTTTTTCTGTTTGCTTTTGTTTCCAGATTTCTTAAAAATCTTTTGCATATAATTTTCTTTCGGTTTTAAATATGCACGAAAACGGGTCAAGTAACAAAATGCCAAAACCAAAAAAGACACAAAACCGAGCAATAAATGTCCAACCAAATTTGGTCAAAAGTATATGCCACAAAATTTCGGCCACATCATCATCATCATCACACAAATGGTTGTTGTTGCCCTTTGGTTGCTCTTTTGTGGTATTGTTGTTGTTGTACTTCCAATTTTGGTCAAACTTTTGTGATTTGTGCTTAATTACGGTGTTATGGTTAAGTAAGTTTTGTATTTGTTTTTGCTTTTTGTTTTCTTGTTAAGACTCTCGCACCAAAAATGGCAACATTTTGAAGCTGAGCAAAGCAAAAAGCAAAAACAAGTTAATAATTTCATCATGTTTAATCATCGACAACAACTGGAATACATATAAAGAGACATCAAAGTGTGAGTGATAGAAAGAAACAGATATTTAAGAATTCTGAAACTGTGATTTCAAAAATTGAATTGAAGAAACTGTCATGATTTGGCTAACAAAGCTCACAATAACTGTACACTGGCTGTTGCGGTTTTGGGGCTTCGTTATTATCATTTCGATAGTCATCATTGAAATCATTCTTTACGTCAGCAGCCAATGCAGCAGTGACGGGCAGAGGGAAGCGAAGAGGTGGGGTGGGTAGGGGGTAACTATAAAATGCTGAGAACTTTATTTCGGCAGGCAATAAACTTCCACCTGTTGTACATTTCAAGGACATATTTGTGCTTTGCTTTCGTCATAGCTCACTTCCGCAATGCACACATACTCACACACACAAATATAACGCAGGCGCCCTGTTAAGTATGCTATGGTTTTTCCTTCTACATTTTCATTCATAAAATTGGCCGGGCAAACAATTTACGCAAACAGGGAGTGAGAAAAAAAGAGAGAGATAGAAAAGGGGAGGTAGAGGAGGAATATACATATTGTATGTTAGAAATTTTTAGCTCTATCGATTTTATCACACACACACATACATTCATGGGAAAACTCCGAGGAATGCCCCTTTAGTTGGTTGCCACCTTGACTTTGACTGAAGGCAAACAATGCTCGACCTTTGGTCGGTAGTGCGTTTCAGTAGTGACAGACAATAGAGGTCTTGCCTGGATCCGGCAAGTATTTTATTTTTATGTCTTAACGAGTTGCGCAACCAGCCAAGTTAAATCAACTTAACTCCAGCCAACCAGCATTGGAATTGCAGATCTGATTTTTGCATATGGTAAAGAAGGCGTTGAAAATTAAAAGTCGCTCAATCGCTAGCAAAATGCATTGCGCAAATGCGGCGAATGCGAAAAGATATTAAAATGAAAAGTTTGCCAAGTAATAAACTGATAAAGAGGCGACATCGTCTCGTCGTCCACGTCGTCGTCGTCGTCGTCTGACGTCGACATATCGCAAGAAGGTACAACAAACACGTACTTACCATACGTACGAGACTATGTTACTTGTTAAGAAATATGGCGGTGCCTTTTCGCATACTCTCAGAAGCCAAAAGAGTCTACACCATGTTTTTATATGATTTGTTATTTGAAATAGTTAAAGAATAAACCAAAAAGTATGGTAAATCGATGTGATATAAACAAAAACCCCGTTAATGTAGGAGATTTTGACCATCAAAGTTGACTTAGCAGTCTAGGTACATTTTGTTCATCAAGGACATTTCCAATTCGACTATTGAAAAGACGTTAACCATGTTGAAACACGCACACTAGTAAATATTTTTATGGCGATCAAGTTTGTTTTTGTTGCAGTTGGCGCTGTGGCAGATAAATGTAAATTATTATGTCGTAAATTTGTTGACTGCCATGTTGCAGCAGCTTCACTCACTCTCTTGCTCTCTCCCTCTGTCACACGCAGTCTCTATCTTTCTCTCTTTCTCCTTACTTAAAGAGTTGAATTGGCCAAAAGCATTGTCGGTTCGGTTCGGTTCGGTTTTGGTTTGGTTTTTGCAAATTAAAACCTCGAAAACAGTTTATAAAGTGCCTTGATTGAGTCGCGTTATTCATAATGGAATCCAAAATGATATATGTATCTATATTGTATGTATGGAAAAAGTATGTTTAATAAAATTAAAGCCTGGGCGAACCGGATGCCTTTAGATAGGCGAAAACATGTTGATTTATTTGAGTCGTCGTTGTTGCCGCGGCACACGACGACCACGTTCCCAAATGGACAGCCAAAAAGTGCAAAAAAAAAAGTGCAAGTTCCTCCAACATTTTTAAAGAACGTGGGCCAAAATGGCGACGAGGCGTTTGATGACGTTGACGGCGATGGCGCTCAGTTTGAAGTGTGCCAAAAACCAAGGTGGGCTGTATGTGTCGTGTGCCAAAACTAGAAGAATTAAGGTTTAGATTTTCAGTCTGCCCTTGAACTCATCAAAAGGCAAAAAAAATAAGAAACCAAAATTGACCGACATTTGATCACAAGGGTGGAGGAGGTGGGTGTGTATATGGGATGGTGCCACTGTTTATGCTGGCCAATCGGTCGGTCATACTCAACCCGGTCCGGCCTCTTGTTCAGTTTTGGCTGTGGGCATGTGAGAAAAACAAACAACCCCCGCAAAAATTGTGAGTGTGTTTTTTTTTTTTAGCCACCAGACGCTAAGACGACGCGTCCCCTACACTTGTCGATGCCAAGAGCACGCAGAGAATATTGTGGAGGAGGCAACAACGACGCGATCTGGTCGAAAAGTCGCGTGCCGAATTGTCCTACACAAAATGTTGGTGGTTGGTTAGTTGTTGGCGGCATCGGGTCACTTAACTGAACTCGCTCCAAAAACAGATCCAGAGATCAGTAAAGATCGCCAGATCGGAGGCGTTGCCACGCGACATTATTTTGTTTTTAGTTTTTTTTTGTGTTGGCCGTTTTTGGCGAGTGAAAAGTGGGTGCACTTTTCTGGCCAGGGGTCTCTAGTCTAGTCTATTTATTTCTTTGGTGTGGGTGTGGGAACTGCATTCGATCGTGAACTGCCTTTTTGTAAATTATACCACATAAATTTCACAAACATATATACAAAGTAGCCTAAAACATCCCACCCCCACTGCGTTTCCCCTTGTCGTCGTCGTTCGATCACACTAACATAATGATTTTTTCCTTTTTTTTGGACTGATCGCGTCTCACGAGAACGTCTTTAATTTAATTAGTTGCGCGTGCAACGACCATAGTCAAGTTCTCTTCATGCTTCAGTGGGAATTCGCTCGGTTATTTATGCGTTTGCCCCCCCTCACTGCCACCCATTCCACCACACTTCCTAAAAGCCGCCATCGCCGCCGCCGCTGCCGCCTTTTTTCTTTATGGCTTCCCATATAAATTTTCATTCTGGTTTGTCATCATTTATGTTTCTCTTGGTGTTTGTTTTTTTTTTCGGCACTTTAAATGACCATCATTACAATGTTTTCAATTGATATGGAAAATTATGCACTTAAAGATGTCCAAGAGAACTGTAAAAATATTGCTTTGAAGAATGTGTTAATCAGATTCGTGTTTATTGTCTGATCTCAAAAGAACTTCATACCAAATTCCGAACTTTAGATAAATTAAAATATATAATATTTCGATATACATATATAAATTTCACAATTCAATTTGAAAGATTGATGTATGCAAATATTTAATAATTACCGAAGTGAATGAGTAAATCATTTAGCATTAAGCAGGAAATGTTTATCAGAAATAATTTGTTGAATACAATTAAAAGGCATTGTAAATGAATGAATGAATCAAAATAGAAAACGGCCAACAACAAGCAATACATATACAACAACACCTGAACAGGTCACAAAGGCTTAAAGTATCTTTTGGAGTAGTATCTGTCTAGAGATATATGTATTTGTATCTGTTACTGACTGTGAGACTAGTCTGTCTGTGTTTTTGTTGTGGTTGTAATGAAACGCCCACCCGGTAAATGTCTTTTTCTGTAATAATTTATTATCACATTTACGGCTTTGGCATCGCCAGCAATTAATATGAAAAGTAAATGGGAAAACTGAGAAAATTAAATGAATGAATCAACTAACAGAGTGAAGGTAAATGTCATACAAGCAGCAAGCAGCAAGAGCAGAACCAGCAGCAGCAGCAGCAGCAACCGCATCTTAAAACATCAATGGATCGATCACAATAGCAAATCGTCTTTGTGGGCGTGGGCCGATTTTTGTTTTGTATAATTTTTTTTATTAATTTTTTTTTTTGACTGGCAAAGCGTTTGGCAATTGGCAAGCAATCGAATTAGCCGCTACACAGTCGCAGTTTGTGTCTGTAAGATACTTACTATCGAGTGGGCAGACGAGACGACTATTGTGCGTAGGCAGTTGCTTAGACTGACAACATTTCGTATATATATGTATAAATATAATAAAATTTAACAATTTATTGCATTTGCTGTATTAATTTGTTGTTGTTGTCGACCAAGACGAAAAAAACAAAAAATACTATAGTTTCATTCACAAAACGGCCGCCGTTGTATGCAAATTGATTGCTGTCGATGTTGGTGCTGGTGTTGCCTTCGTTTCTCTTGCTGCTGCTGTTGTTGTTGTTGTTAGTGTGCTTACTTTATATTTGTGCAGTAGCTGCTGCTGGCAATGGCAACGGCAACAGCAACGACATCAACATAGGCAACGTTGTGGTCTTGGCAAGCATTGACGATGTTCGCTCAATGATTGCAAACAGCCAACATATGAATGAAACGGAATTGTGCCTTGGGCCAAGTCAAGCAAAGCAAAGCCAACAGGGCCCAAATACAAAAAGTCGACTGCGTTTGATTAATGCTCTTTCTAGAGAAGACTAAAACTAAAGTCAATTATATTCCTTCATAGAATCGAATATTGTCTAAAATGTGTAACGGAAAGGTTGATGTTTAAGAGAGAACTTTATGAAATTATCAAAAATAATTATTTTCTTTGATAGGGTATGCAAATTTTTGAAAGATTTTCCGTTTGAATAGATTCCAATTTTAGTGACATTTTGCATATTTCATGCAATGTTTTTGCATTTATTTATTTAAAGCATTTAACAAAGACACAGAGACATATGTTGCTGTTGCTGTTGCTGTTGCTGTTGCTTTGCCTAGTCGCAACTTTGGCGACATGCGACAAATGTTAGACATTCAATTTGTTGTTGACACTTCATTAGCAACAAACAAACAAATGCACAGAGACATACGCACACTTACAGAACTAGGTTAAATGTTGCTAAATTTAAGCAAGGCAAACGTGCAGCAGATTTTCTCTTTCCCCACCGCCCCGGTTATTGTTTGCTTCTCCCTGCTATATAACTTAACCTAATAAAATCAATGGGTAGAGACATATTAAATTACCCAAAAGATGATCGCTCTGACTGTCTTGCCATGGGGACCATGCAGGGTTTTTGGGCACGCGTTGGCACGGGTTTTTTTTTATGAATGAAATAGTCGTCGTAGTAAAACTGCGCCCACATTTTTAGCCACAACTCTGATGAAATCCCCCGAATGAATGAATGAATGGAGGAGACCCAAAAAACAACAACCAACAAACGAACGAAAACCCCTCGAAGCCAAAAGGGCAAAACAGAAACGTGAAACGTGGGCAGCAGCGCAGCAGCTCGTTCGGCAGCATTAGCAGCAAATGCAAATTTATGGCCCTAAGTTGAAAGAGCACAATGAAGATGACGATGGAGATGGAGATGAAGCGATGTCGATGGAAATGAAGTTGACACCGGAACCGCATTAGCATGTCCGGAAAATACTTTTTCCTCAAAACAAATTAACTGTCAAACTGCTTTAACATCATTTGAAAATCTTCTTATGAATGAAATCTTTTTTTTCTTTTTGGTCAGTTTTTATGTTGGCCAACCGCGCACAGTGGGTGGAATGGAAACGGAACCCTATCATATTTCAACACATCACTTGGTCTATTGTATTTAGGAATTGATCTAATATTTTCAGAGTCTTTCAGAGAAACGATTGTCTCCACTTTACTCTCCAATCTCTTTCTTTCTTTACTGATAAAGCAATCTCAAGAGTTTCTTTAGGTCATTAATAATGACCAACCTATGTTGGTTGTTGTGAGAACCATCTTTATGGCAAATGCAATCAGACCTAGTTTTAATTTATTTATTGTTATTCTTTTTATTTTTTGTTTTTTTGTTAACCAAGACGACGACGACGAGGTGTACACAAAGCTACTTACTTTGGCAAGTAGCCCCCGCAAAAAATAAAAATAAAAATAATAAAAAAGAAACCCAAAAACGGCTTCAGCCATGGGCAAGTTTTTCCAACTGCTGCGACACGCGTCCGTCCTCTGGCATCTCCTCTATACGTTTCTCTGGTCTGTGGCTTGTGCTTGGTAGAAGCTGCTTTGACTTCCTCGAACCTCTCGCTTGCACTCACTGTCAGTGTTTGTGTAGTAGAAGAAGACGGAGAAGGAGAAGGGAATGCGCGGGAGGGGACATTGCATTTGAACAGTGGAACAAATTTGCAGCTGATTTATGTAAATCGCCGAGACAGGGTTTTTTGTATTTCGTTTTCGGGCTTCCCAATCAGCAGTGTATTTCGAGTGCTTACCTTTTTCTTCGTTGCTATCTCTTTCACGCTCGGTCGCACTCTTTCTTTCTATGTGTGTGTGTGTGTGCCGTTATGTGGCTTTAGTTAAAGATACAAAACTGCAATTCATTGAGCGCAAAATGTTGCTTATGAATGAAGCAACCCACGCAACAGCAGCAGCAACAGCAACAACAACAACAACTGAGTTTGACTGCAATGGAACGGATGTTGCTGGTGTTGCTGTTGTTCATTAAGAGATTTTGTTTTTGGCAATCTTTTACAGCTGCTCAATAAGTCGCTTACAGAAAATCGTTCAAATCAAATCGTGACAAGCTGAAAGCTGAAAAAGTAAGGCCAAGAGCTGCTGCCAGAGCTCTGTAGCTGAGACTCTGGTGCAGTTGGCCAACATTTTGAATGCAATTTATGTCATCGCCAAGTTTTGCATTTTTATGCATTTATGACGTCAGACACACTGCCTGACCATGGCTTATGGCCATAAAACAAAAACGATCATAATACGCTTGGCAAGAGCTGTGTGAGATTTTTCTTTGACACAAACGGCAAACAGCCTGAGATTTCTATTTTCCATTTTGCAATCTAATGGATGAGTTAAGCCTAATTAGCCTGCTGTTGTTCGTCTACTTCTAGTATTGTTTTCGCCCAGCCAAACAAATTTTTGTCGTATCTATCAACATCATTGACATTAACAGAATGCCAAAAGATAGATTTTGCTTTGTGCTAACGATCGCCAGAAGAAGCAGCAGCAGCAGCAACAACATTTAGCAACAGCACCTTCGAAAACTTGGCACCACTTTCTGGCCAAAAGACTAAGAAATCTTCTAAAGTACGAGGGCAGTTCGAAATAGTTGTCTACAACTTGGAAATTTTCAATCACTTGATTGATATGGTTTTCGATGGGCCCTCGTTTAAGAGAGGGGGACCAACAAAGCATAAATCTTGCTTCTCCACACGATCCACATTCATGTCAAGTCAATCTCTCTTGAGGGAGGGAACCATGGTAGGGGCGAGCAGCAGGAGTAGACCATGGCAATATGTGCCATGCATGAGCTCATTAGAAAATATGCGCGTAATTTGTGGGATGACATGGTGCGATGGAAGGGGCGGTGGGGTGGGGTGGTAGGCGAAGCAGGGAGACAAGGGAGCATATTTTGGGTCTATTTTTGATTTGCTTACTTGTTGCTGGCTGCCTTCAAAATGTGTCAAGAGGCTTGGAATCATCGTGGCCAGGCATTGACCACCACCAATCACATTATTTCAGTATCTCTCGCCATCTCTCTCTCTCTCTCTCTCTCTCTCTCTTACCAATGGTCCATTTGTATGTCTATCTGTCTTATGGTCGGTACTAAAAAAGGCAACAAAGTGTGGGCAACAACAATTGAAATGCTAGAGAGCTAAGCGCGCGTTACGCCTACTGAGAAAAACAAAAAACTTCAAATCATGAAAGAAACAGCCCGGCAAAATGAGCAACAACAATAAGAGGCAACAACCAAGCAAACGTTGATGTAAGTTTTTTTTTTTTTTTTTTTACCATATTTAACAAACAAAGTCAACAAGAAGTGAATGCCCTTGATCGAAGGTTTAAATATAATATATAAATATATCGCCATGCCTTCTTTAGACATCCTTTTGTAAGGCTCTCATTTACTTTTACAAAATATTAAAGGGTATTACACATTGATCTGTCGATCTGTTGTGGTGCTTGATAAAAAACTTCTATGGACAACTTCTACTTACCTAGTGTTGTCTGTTGCCTTACCTAGTGATCGCATTCATCAGTTTTAAGCATCACTTTCTCTAAGCTTTTGGTTAAGAGTCAAAGATGGCTCTTGTAGTCGCATACAGAATGATAATGGCTACCGCCTGCCGCTGCCAACGCTCAACTAACCATTTGAACCATCTGAACCACCACAAATCTTATGATGTAGTTGACTGACTGACTGACTAAATGACTGACTGAGTAGTTGACTGACATTTCGCTTTAAAATGTCAGATGGTGGGTCGGTCTACTCTACTCTCTACCTCTTGTTGTTTCTCTCTCTCTGTCTTTCGCTCTGTGGCATGACAGTTCAAATGTTCAGACCATTTTGGTTGGACGCGCCATATTTGAGGCAAAGAGCCGAAAAAATAAAAACGAGCATTTTGAAGTGCAGCTGATGCAGCTCAAGTTGAGGAGATGGAGATGCAGGAGGTTTATGTTTATGCTGCCCTGAGAGAGAACGGTGGTGCTGATGCTGGGTGGTGGTGCGGGTGATGGTAGAGTTGTTGTTGTTGTTGCTGCTGCGCCTGGTACCGGAAACCTCCAGCGACAGCCTATAATTTGCAAATTTAATTTGCAACACACGCCAACATGTGACCCCAAAACAGCAAAATGTTATAAATAATGTGCAGTTGCAGGCTGCAGCTCGAACTGCAACTGCAGCTCCAACAGATCGGCCCGATCAGATTGTCGTAGGTGTACGTTGTTCAGTGGCTTACCTTAAACTAGAAATGTTTGCTTTATGAATGGAGCTCATGAATGAAATCATTTCAGGGGTTTGGTTTAACCATTTTTGTTGTTGTTGTTGATCTTTATGCAAATAGTATAAAACACACACACACACACACATACTGAGAGAAACAGCAACAACTTATATCGATAACCGACGTCTATCAACGAAATCCTCAAACCATTCATATTTAGCTAAACGCCTCTCGAACCATTCACCCAAAACATACAATTTAACTGGCATTATTAAATCATTTGAGGCCGCATCATCTTCCACATCATCTTTATCCAAATCGTAATCAGTTATAATCTGGTCCTCATCCGACTTGCTCAATAAAAAATCCAAGACTATGGTAAAATGCAGCAAGTATATAATGCCACAGAGAAGGGCACAAATCGACTGTCCTCGCATAAACATATAAAACGGATGCGTCGGTTTCTCGGCCTCGTTATCAAGAACAACCCAGAGTTCATTTTCAGCATCACGCATTGTCATTATTGATATGATTATGTAGCCAATGGCACCCACAGCACAACGATTGATCTCGTTCCAAATGTATGGAGTGTTACCAGAACACACATTAATACTGGCGAATAGTGTAAGAACTGTTAGCACATAGAACATTATTAAGTACAGGTACTTCTCCACTAAAATGAAGCCTTCGAATACCGCGGGAATGGCAAGAAATCCTTGCACATGATAGCCCATCAGAATGATATTCATTATGGTTTCCAGCATATAGAAAAAGAAGAGAAACGGTCTCATGCCAGGCATCATTTTGAGGCAGTTTTACTACTACTTATTTTTGGATTTAAAATATCACAATTAGCTAATATAATAATCGACTGAATGCTTGAATACTTTCAACTCACAGCCTTCACAGTTTTGTTTGTGAAAAGCAACTTTTGATTGACATATTGCTACGATCGAACAAAACTGTAACGTTAAACACAGTCAGAGTTTTTACTTTAAGCATTGTCTGAGCTCTTTATCTATTTTTAGACCCATGATGGTAAAACTTGTTAAATAATAATAATAAAATAAGAAAAAAAAAGTAAAATACACAAATTATAACTCAACTCAAATGCAAAATCGAAACCACAAAAAGCACAAATCAAACTGTTGCTGTTGTCTGCTAATGCTGCCCACATGCTGCGGTTTCAGATATACATTTCGGTTTTTTATTTTATATATTTTTTTGATTGGGTCAGAGACTGGCGCCAACTCTAAAATTCATGTCCGATTCTCCGGCAGACGACGACGACATCAACAGGTGACAATGCAAAAAAAAAAAAACGAGACTAGAGCTGCTGTAACTGCTAACCCACACAAATTATGTTAAATAATCAGCTTAGGGTTAATTTACGATTTTTGAAAAAAAAACAAAAATTGACCATTGAGTAGAAGAAACTGTGACAAATTGTCATCGGCTTGTCCGATGCTGTCCAGGTGGGCCAAGTCCTCAGATAAAATGGGCAATTCATCAACTGCATTGTGCCACCAACAAAGTTGAAGCTAAAGTAAAAGGCAAATCTAAGCAACGAGATGAAAAAGGGGAAGAAGAGGGAAGAGAGGGATAGAAGGCGAGACAGACCCGGGAGCAATTCACAATCTGATGTTCATGTAAATGGCAATTAAGTTGCCGTCGCCATCGTGAACTTGTGAACCACCAGCCTGGGCATCATCATCAGCAGCTTCCCAGTATCCAGTATCCCAGTATTCAGCGTCATCTAGCGTCATCAGCATACAACCAGATACAGATTGTTTGGCTTAAAGTTGTCTCTAGTCTCTAGAGGAAGTCAAACTTTGCAGAGAGTGAAGTCAGTTTCATTTCCATGTCTGTTCCCTGCAATTAATCGCAGACCAAGTGGCTCGCTGATTGCAATTAATCTTCATTAAGACTGCTCCTAAAAATGTCCTTTGTCATAGGGATTCTAGTCGATTCTATTTGTTCCGTCTCTTTTATCCTTACAAACCAATTTGGGTGATCGTGAGGTGTGCGATCAACAACAGCAGCAACAGCAGCAACAACAGGAACAACAACAACAACAAACTGCAAACTGCAAACAAACAACGAATCGAGTCAACCGACAATCGAGTGACCGCACAGCAATCACCTTAATTAAACATTAGGCAAGCCTCGCTGAATGCCCAAGCTTCTGTCTGTGTTGAGAGTTGCAACTGAAAGTTGGAGATTGTGCGGCTTGGCTTGGCTTGGTCTGGTGTGGTCCATGTCAGCGATTTCCGTTGCACAAGGCACAAAGGTTGTCCCCTTCAATGCCATCGGCACAGTGTCTCAAGAATGTGAAATATTATAAGCACAAGACAAGTTTCCGATTTCATTCTCATAACTTGGCTTTTATATTGCTTAAAACCTGAACTCAAGTGGTATTATATAGACTTTTATAAACAAAAGTCCAGTTTAAATCTCTAATTTTTCAACCACTGTGCTTTGCTCTCAATGTTAGTTTGTTTGCTGTAATTTCCTTGCAGTTTTCTTAACTCTTGCTGGCTGTCGGACTGTTGCTTTTCGTGTTTGTCGTTGGCGGTGTCAAGCCGCGTCGCCTCGTTGACAAATGCTGAAAGGCTTTGTGTGTGATTTTCATTGGAAAACTTCGTCCGTCGTCGTTGGAGTTGCCTTACCTCTCTACGCTGTAAGTGCGGTTCGATCACCCAGGTTGATTTTGATTTTCAAATAGTAAAAGAAACTCAAAAACGGGTCACGTTATTAATTGGTGAACCCTTGCCAAAAGATTTATGAATATTGATTGCAAGTGAAGTGCAACAGCAACAGAATCAGCAACAGCAGCAGCAGCAAAGAGCAACAGATTGAGTCAGCTTCCTTTGTCGATTAGGGTCAGGCAAAACAAAAATAAAAAAAAGAAGTATGTATATTTAGTCAGCTGTGTGACTACTTCTCGGTCAGTCGGGGTCATTTCCTGGCTAATTAGTGGCCATGAGAGATTTGCTTAGTGCTGCTTGCTGCGCCTGCAATTCTGTTTCCACTATTGCTCCATCTCCTCCACCATTGGCAATTAAGCTCAGTTTCATATTTATGAAATTAATTAATTAAGACAATTGTTGTCGCAAGCACAAACTACTTGAATTAAGTCTGAAAAACATTATCAGAAAATGCTTTACTACGTGTCCTGCCTTCAGTCTAACAAACTGTTTTGCTATTTATTCAATAAGTATCAATATAAACTCCCAATTTTAGTGCCAGCAATGACACACTTTGGGTGGTCTTGGCGCTGACTTAATTTTGGCAAACCTCAGCACGAACGATCGGTAAAAGACCAAACCCAACGGTAATGCCCCCGTCACGTTGAATAGTGAGTCGAGTAATCGATGAGACGTGCCCTGGCGATGACGAAGACCAAATGAATCCATATCCAAGACATCGACATCGACGTCGCGTCGTCACATGCATCCCAAACACCGACGACAACGTCCCGGCACACACCTGTTGCAGCGAAAAGCGAAAGGGCACCCTCAAGTGGCGGGCCGATGCACTGCATCATTTGCAAATTCAATTTCAAGTTTTTGGCAACATTTCAACAAACACACACACACACACAGCTAGATAGAGAAACACAAATAGTCCGGAGACTTTGACTAGCAACGGCGGCGCCATAGGGGACACATATTAAAGGCGCCATCAAAAATTGTGCGAAATATTTTTCAGTTTTGTATTTATTGAGCCATTAGACGAGGAGACGAGGAGATAGTGAGGGTGCTGGAGAGAGATGGGAGGGAGAACGGGTACTGTCAGCTTATTCACAGATTAATTTTGGCAATTTATAGCCGCTGAGATAGTTTTGAGTAAGTGCAACATGCGGCATTTGCAACGCCGCCGCATGGAGACCCAAAAGCAAGAGAGTTATGATGTAATACGGCGAGAGAGGGGAAACTATAAAACAGGCGGTTTTGTGGGAATGATTCAAAGTTGTACAAAGGAAATGGAAACCAATTAAGCGGCACCACATCTTAGTTTAGTTTTGGATTTGTTGGTAACACTCACCTGTCCCATTGCTGCCAAACCAAAGGGCCACAAGGTCCTCACTTGGCGATGTATGGTGATGATAGTGATGATTACCGTACAAATATGGATTCGGATAATCAAGGAGAACGCGTCGTGATGCTGCTGCGGCGGCTGCGGCGGACACAGAAGATGAGGATTCGGCTAAATAATACAAATCTATAATCATTTTCAAAATCGGAATAGGATTTTAATCGCATTTACCTTGAGCTAGTTGTGCGGCATATTCCGAAGTCTTTTGTAAATTGATGCGTGGACGTGGCTTGGCCACTAGTTGTTGTTGTTGTTGTTGGGATTGAGACTGCTGCAGAGATGATTGCTGTTGGTCTACTGCTACTGCTGCTGCTGATGTCGGAGGATTGCTTGAATTTTGATTTGCTGCCGCAGCTGCTGCCGCCGAAGAGTCTAGAAGTAGTTGCTGCACCTGCAATATATCGACGTATTCATCTAATTCCGCACCATGATTCGTTGAATCCTTGATACCATCCGATGGTGGAGGATGCCCACGTATGGGTAATGTAGCTGTTTGTGTGGTAGTAGTTGCACCCTGATAAAAGCCAAAAGTGGGCGCAACTGATGATGCCGTTTGCACAGCAATGGGCGGAGCGGGGGCTGTAAATTGCAAGGGATTCCGACTAAGACCCAGCTGAGGAGTTGTAGGTGTATTAAGTGAATCCTGTGGGGTAGATGGAGTGAGTGTTGCTTCTGATGGCGCTACCCCACTGGCAGTCAGCGGAGTATGTGGCACAATGCTAAGCGTCGGATTGGATGGCGGTGGAGAAGATGTGGCACTTGTTGCTGCTGCTGTTCCTAGTTCATTCTGACGACGCATTGTCAGCATCATTTTTGCAAATTTTCTTGTTGATATCAGCAAATAAAACAAAGGCAAAGCAAAAATAATAAAAGAAAAAACACAAATTCCTACTCATAGACTCCATTTGATAAAGGGGGGGAATCAGCCTAAATACGATTACAACACTTTCTTAAACACATTATCCTTTTTATGTTTAATTTGTTTGGATCATTTTTGATTGTTGCACTGCACACACTGTAATCCTTTTGTATTTTAACATGTTATTCAGTCTTTCAGTTTGGGCGATTTTTTATGTGTAGAACGATTTTTTCTTTCTATTAGATGAGAGCTGTAAAACAAAGAGATCGAAAGTTTATGAAATTTACATATATATTTAATGTATATTATTAAACTTTTTAGATTCATAGAGAATGTTATATATTTTCGATGAACCATTTTGTTTTGATCAACAAACTTTACTGAATTAATAATAACTTTTTTGTTTGTTCCATCAAAGTAAATACATTTCTAATTATCAATTGGGACATTATGACTCACCTTTCTCTTAAAGTATTTAGCTAATGATTTTTGATTGATTTGCATTTATTTCAGCTTTATAATTTGATCGAATTTATTTTCACCTGATCCTTTAAAAATGCTTATACCACAAATATATTTTTTAAAATTGATTTTGTTTTCGGAATATAACTACAATAAAAACACTCTACATTAAAAAGATCACATAAACAGACACTCCGACTTTGACTTATAGTAAGACCATAAAAGAGGTAACAACATTATACATACATATATCTATTATATATCTTAATAAATATATGGACACTTTATATTTAATAACTTATGCCGACGGTATTTAATATTTGCACTTTTTGTATTATTTTCGCATTTATTTTTTCATTTGTTTCAAATTTTTTGTCAAAAGCAAGTGTTTTGGCACCTTTGTATTTTGTTAGTGGAAGATGAAGATTTGCGTAGCTCGCGAATCAAATTGTTGATGCAGTTTTGAAAATTGATTTGATATTGTTCTTTTTTATTTTTGGCATGGAGAAATGTGAAAATCGAAAGCTGGCCGAGACGAGCTGTTGAGCCGTCAATGCGCTACTGGCACGAGCAGTGAAAATTGAAAATGGAAATGGGAAAACTCGGCAAAAACGGTGGAAAATCGTCCAAACGTTTCGTCTGTGCCAGTGTGTATGTGAGTGAGTGTTGTCGTATATTTGCGCCGGCGTTGGCGTTGGCGTTCCGTCGACGGAAGCGTCGGAAACGATGAAACGAAAATGCTTGAAAATTGTTTAGCCTCATCGTCGTCGTCGTTTTGTATAATTGTTGATTCTCTATTATGAGGAGCACCTCAATGAGAGTCCCCCATCAGTGTATCTATAAGTGTGTGTGTGTGTGTGTGTGTAAGAAGTGTAGGTGGTGGGCCGCCGCTGCCGCCGTGTGAGAGTGGAAAAGCAGCATTTCCGATTCGGCTAGGGAATATATGAAAAAAAGAGCAACAGCAGTTCACATAGTCTCAGTGTAGGTGGATGATGGCTGCCATAGGCAACAATGCCGGGAGCGAGTGTGAGAGCCATTGAGCATAGTGAGAGAGTGGGAAGTGGGCAAATGTTTGGCGTAGAGAGGGAGAGCATCATGATAGAAACCAAACACACAAAAAGTTCCCTTACAAGTGTTATCAACACTTTCTCCACATCATTGTTCAGTTAATTTTTGTAATCTTCTTTTATCACGTATACGCCTTTTGAGCCCGAGAATTGACTTTTTATAAAGTCATTATTGCTCAATTTCGCAGAACCAGTCTAATGTGAACTTCAAAAGTCAGGGCAGCAAAAACATTATGCAAAAATTCTAAAGAAAAGAGAGGAAACATGAACGCCCACAACGTTCAACAACAAAAACAAAAGGGAGTCAGGCTGGGGCAATTAGAAGTTGCAAGCATCCTGCCATTCTTGACATTTAAAGGTCAAAGTTGAGCATCAATCAAAACAAGTAGTACATGAGAGTGAAAATATATTCAATTCGCCAAATGAGTAAAGTAAAACAATAATATCAAAAAAATAATGAGAAATTGACGGCGGCTCCACCGCCGCCACCGAGTCAATGTCGAGGTCGTCAAGGAGAAGAAATAGAAGGCAGAAAATTCAACTATGAATCTAGGATATATATTGTCGTACAGATTGGTTCTCCGCTCTCTCCTCCTTTTTCAACGAATACTTGTTGATTCCCACAACTTTTCTTTTTCACTGGAAATCTCTTCTTTGTGCGAAGGCGGGCCAACAAAATGCTCAATGCTAATAGATGCGATTAACCGCCCACAATGTCAAACAAGGATATTTAGTTCCTGGAACTAAACTACCCCTCGCACAATGAGCTCAAAGCTATAAAATAATAAGAGACAAGGATATGGTCTCTTTATTCTACATCGTTGATATATGTATGTAGGTCCAACTATCAAGCGATTTAGTTAAGCAAACTAATTAGATCATTAAAATGCGTAATAATAACAATTATGTAAAGTAATTTTCATACAGGTCAGTACCACGGTAAGAAGCATCGAATAGCTACTCGAAAATTTTGTCTTCAGAAAACTGTCTAGGAAAATGTGGGAGAAGGCAGCGGCGTTTTTTGATATGGTATGATGGTACTTTGCCCTTTTCCTGGGGCCAAGCAGCTCCCAACTAGAAATATGTGTGTGTGTGGGTTGAGCTGCTATGACTACAAAAAAAAAATGGCGGCAAATGTTGTTGGTCCGTTTAAATCGGAATATGAATGAAGTTGCTAGAACCATCAATGAAAAAGCTCCCGTGACGTAACGACAGAATGGGGAAAAGGAGTGTGGTCTGGGTTCATTTCATCTGAACTTTAGTTCACATTTCATTCACATTAAAACTCGAAAAAAAATATATATACTAACAGTCCGTTTTGTGCGTGTGTGTGTGTAAAAGAGAGTAAAATAAGAGAGAGCAGTTGGGCCATTTGAACTTTAACATTAGCCAAGATAAGCTTGGTTAAATCAAATGTCATTTTCAATTTGAATTTGTTATCCTTCGTCCAGTTAACTGTAATTGTCAGGAGTTGGCATTAAAGTAGCTTCCAACCTGTTGGAACTTACTACATACGAGTATATGCCAAAGAATGCAAGAGATTTGACCTTTTAGCTGAAAAGAGAGTTGAGATTTCTTGGCTCCAACAGGAACTACAAACAATACCTTTTGACCTTTTTATTGTGACTGTAATTGGCTACCCATATGGGTTCGTGGATATGGAAAACTGTGAATTAAAGCAAGCATACGTAATTTCATACTATGCTAAGTAATTAAGTTTGATCTAACTATATCTAATCTAAGGACTATTTAAAGAAAACTTTAGAGTCAATGATAAGTTAATAATTAAACCTATCTGGTAGTTACAATAAACCTACTCATGGCTTAGACTAGAGAACTGATTTGCCATCGCCGATTAATATACTTGTTCTGACTTGGCGTCGTCTTTCTGGTCGTGGTTGTAGAAAAAGTCAAGCTACTTACCAGCCATAAAAAGGCAATCAGATGTCGTCGGCGATGCAATCCAAGTAGGTGAAGGAGCACGCAAACCCTAGAGAGAATGACTCTAGAGAACCGATGAAAAATCAAGATTTAGCGCGTAAATAAGAAGTTTTCAGCGATGAGAGGGACTGCGACTGTTGCAACGACTTGCGACTACGTTTGTAATTAATTACGAGGCGGGCCAAAAGGCGACCAGCGACGCACGCGCGCGCGGACTCTTCAGAGCTTCACAGTCCAGAAAAGATGGCCAAACAGCGATAAGAAGAATAGCTCGGTAGCTTTGCTTAGCTTAGTCAAAGGAAGCGGCAGAGTGCAGCAGCAGCTACTGCGATTACGCGACGACACAGAGCGGCTTTAATAGAGTGAGATGGAAATATTACACAGATCTTTATTTTTGGGGTCTATTGCTATCCTTTAAAGATTATGCAATTTTGATTTGAAACACGCAATTTGATGGGCCGGCTAAGATATGTATGTCTTCAATGGAGTGGGGTAGGGAACATTCGTTGTTTGCCTAAGCGTTCGTCGACTTAATTCCATTTAACGATCTCATGATCGGGGCGCGTTAATTCTATTAGACGATAATTTCCTTCCGGTTGCGTTTTGCCATTCGACTCGTCCGAGTGTCGGAGGCATAAAAAACTGTTGTTTTAGCTTTGGACTTTCAGCGCTTTTGGTTTAGTTTTGGTTTTGGTTGGTTTGGATTTTTTCTTCTCTTTTTTTTTTTTTTTAGCGTCGGCATATCGTGGGCTGATCATCGCCTTACTTAGAGATCTGTCGCCCAAGTTGCTGTTGTTTGTGTGGGCAACTGTACATGCAGTTCAGACAGCTGTCCCTGTCACACGCATGTGTGTTAGATGGTAAGAGAGAACAAATCGGGGGAATGGGCACCCAACCCCCGCAAGTAAGCTTCTATCTTATTGTCAGTCACAAACACCTTTACATTTTGTCTCTGTATATGTGTCTGTGTGTGTGTGGGTTTTTCTATTTTAAGGAGAGAGAGATAGGGAGAGGGAGAGCTTCTCAGCCCACACTCATACCATACATACATACATCGAAACACATACTGATCTTAACCCTCTAGCCTGTGCTGCCCTGTTATTAAAGTATTTTAAATTTGCATCACTTGTTATTGTATTAACAATCAAATTACTATGTAAATCCTCTTTAATTGAAGTATTTTAAATAACATCGACAAGTTGGATATGCAGTCCTTTGAGCTTTTGTGCAAAGCTTCGACCAGCTAAAAATAACACCAACTAAAGTTTGCATAAAGCTTTAACGCAACGCAAGGAGCTTTTGGCACGCAGGGTCGTCATCGTTGCCGCCGACGTCGACGTCGTTACATACGAGTGTGGGAGGTTTCATTGATAAATTTTCACTGCAAAATTGAATTGCAAAAATTGTTGCAGCTGTACCTTGCGAGAGAGCGACTCTCTTTAACTCTCTCTTTCTCCGTCTATCTCTCTCATTCTCACACACTTGCTTTATTTTAAATGACATCTTATGTGGGTGTGGATCTTGTGAATGAATAAACCGCTAGAGAGTAACTGAGAGACAACGCCCACAATGCCTGACTTCTTTCACACACACACAGACACACACACACGCACACAGAGAACACACATTCACAAAAACCAATTGGTTTTTAATCATATTCATATACATACTCAGTCCCCCCTTTATACTCCTGTCTAATCCATTGGTTCATTCATTCGCATTTGCAGGCAGAACAACAAAATGCTTAAATATGGAAACTTGTAAATTAGTTCAAGTGCTGTACACAAAGCAAAATGTCTGCTGACTTCCAATAATTGTACATTAATTATACTTGACGCCCCCAGATCTAACACCAATTTGACACTTTCATGTTCCTTCCTTGTCTGTGCATATAGTTTGTAATTTTTCATTCATAATGAACTAGAACAACCTGAATGTCCAACATTAATAACATTATACAAATTTAAAAATGTAATAGATGGTGGATCAAAGATTGTTAGGGTTATTTTTAAAAGCCAAAAGGACCTTCTTTGACCATGTTTTCAACTCATTAATATACACATCTATGTATGTATGTAGGAGAATGTCTGGAACTAACTGACTTTTGCTTCCGTTTAAATGCCAATTCATTGAATTAATGAGCGTCGTTCTCTCCAACCATCATTGGAAAACCAAAAATATCTTTTGACTAGAAGTTGTTTTATCGTCAAGTGGTATAAGATGGGGATTTTGTACTTCAAGTAGATGATGACGAAGACATCGTCACTTGCTCATTAAAAGAAGAAGCTGCCATTTCGCTGTCACTCACTCACTCATTCATTCACTTACTCAATTCAGTTATTCATTCATTTGGACAGACAATTTAAGAAAAAAAAACGCGTACCATTCATTAGCGACATCGACTGTAAAATGTTGTTGTTATTGTTGTCCATGTTGGTCCAGACAGCAACTAGAGGAAACACTACTTTTTGCTTTACCTTTTTCTTTTGCTTTTCATTTAGATCCACCTTAAGCCTATCCCAAAAACTCTTTTTCGGTCAGATTTAAGCGAATTGCACTGTCGTTTGCAGGCAACTCCACACCGAGCCACACCTTTTGTAGTGACTTTTAAGTCATTTTCAACTTTATGCTGGTTGGGTAGAAAAGGGTCAGATGTACGGCTCCTTTCTTTAGTAGATATTTTCTACTCTTTCCAATCATTAAACATTTCAATTGACTGCCAGCAGTTTGTTTATCACATTTTCATAATCATTGTCATCATCATCATGATCATATTTTTATGCTGTCGCTATCTAGTGACACTTTTATTTGGCTAGTTTTCAAGATTTATGATAACATGACCCACCAAGATCTGTTTTGGTATGCAGTGTTCCATTGATTTTATGCAAATTTTACCCGAAAATGAGTTTTTATTTTGTTTTATGGTTTTTTGATGGCACGCCACACAAGATGAAGCGGCTGAGGTTACAATACAACACAATACAATGCAATATATATCTCGGCATATCTTAAAAGATCTGTGTATACTATATAATTCTATAATTAATAAAAGTCACACTATAACTATGGCCTAGCCCAAAAAAAATAAAAATACCAAAAGCCACAAAAGGTATATGTTTCTCAAAAACTTGGCATAAAAGGTCTATCAATTATCAAGCAGGAACATTTGCAATTTCAATTAATGCAACGCCCCACCAAAAAAAAAAAAAGGAACGAAAAAATTTCAGAGGTGCAGAAACGAACAGCTCGTTGTATAATATAAATCATAAGGCTCCAAAGGTCTGTCCTGGCGCTTGTTGCCTATATGTAAAATTTAAATAAATAAATTGAGTTACCACCTCAACAACAAGTCGTCAACTAGTTTTCTGTATGTATGTATATGTAATTGCTGGTGAAATTTTCTCTATTATACCAATTGTTGGGCTATGCAAATGAATTTCCTAACCATTTAGAGACCCATCAACATCAACATCAACATCCTATAGTGCCATAAGGTCCCCGTTTTCCTATTCTCCCCATTCTTTGCTAGCGATTTCTCTATTAACCATAAGCAGGGTAAATAGCCAATTGACTTGAAATTGGCAATTATTTTTTGAGTAAAGCAAAAGGTAAGTTAAAATGCTAAACCACAGACAGACAGTTCACATATGGCTCTTCTCTTTGCTTTTCCACCATCATCATCATCAGCATCATCATTATCATCTCTGTCCATGAAAAAAGAGTACATTATGAATGAATAATGTATGAATGAAAATTGCATACACGTGCCTTCCAGCTATAAAATGTGGCACCATGAGAAGACTTGGCTCAGATTTCAAATACAATATATATTGTATTGTATGTATGCATCTAAGTGTGTGTGTGTAAGCGAGAGCTGCTCTTAAAGTATGGCCATCTTTACTTAAAATCATCTTGATAAGCCCACTTTATAAAACCTCCCTCTCAAAACGAACGCATTTGTGCATAGATTTTTAATTTTTTTCTTTGAAGATTAGTGATTTGTTGGACGTTTTAGATTGAATTGAATACAAGTTGCTTTAATCAAAGGTTTGTCTTGTTGTCAAGTCATCTTGTTACTGTTGTTGTTGTTGTTGTTGATTTCAACACTCCATTTCATGAAAAGCTTTGCAGGTGGTCTGCTGCGTTGATTTGCCTTGGATCGTTGCATGTGTCAACAACAATCCCTCTTCAGTCCATACCTTACTTCTATCGTCTCCATCGGTTACCTTAACTAAACGTTGACAAATCGTTAAGGTAACTTAATACTTTTTTGTGTAATGCAAAAATGAAAAAAAAAAAAAAAAAACGAAAACCAAAACGATGTCTAGTTTTGGACTTTTCATTAGCTTTATGGTCATCAAACACTTTTGGACAAGCTGCATCCTTGATTACTTGGCCATAATTTCTCACTGATAAATGGTCTATCAATTGGTCTATTAATTTTCTCGACTCTCGTTGGAATAAACATTTAATTATTCGCAAATACTGTCAAAGCTCGACTCAGTTGGAGTCCAGTTTATTTCCTCTTTCGAAAATCGCGTGACATTTCAAAAGTCCAATAATGATTTAATCGAACCAATCGAACGGTAGATGCTGCTGCTTTATGAAGTGCTATCAATGGGCCTATCAAATTGTTAGTGTTGCTGATACGATGGGTGCCTCATTTGTTCGTAGACCCATCAAAATGCTAATTGAAATACGTTTGCCTTGTTGTTTCTCTTCCTGCTGCACGCCGACAAAACTTCAAAAGCCTCTCAAACTGAAAAACTGTCAAATTTAATAACTACATTTGAACAAAGGCGGCGACTGCAGCAAAATCAAACTAAAAACTTTAAAGAGATTGCTTTAAATTGAATTTCTTTTCTTTTACCCCCTTCCTGTTAACGATCCAAAGCACTCAGAAGCAGCCCAGATTTGCATTTAAATTGCTCTACACTCTATTAATTAAAGGTATAAATAGTTGACGGTGGTTATTAAAAAGAGCTTACCAACTTATCGGCCGCGTGGCTGCTAATGAAGACATTAGACGGGGCACTAGCAGAGAGAACAAAAGACTTAGGCGAAGAACTTGATCAAAATTTTTGAGGTAGTCGAAATCAATCACAATTTTCTTGCTGCTGCTTTCTTGAAACTGTGTTCCCAGCTCATCATCGAGAAAAGTAGAAGATCGTCTCAATAAATCCGTGAAAAAAACCATTTCAAACGAGCCGCAACATCTTATCGCACTATTTATGGACTAAAGTTTTTAAAAGAGTGTTTTTTTTTTTACCATTCCGTTTCCACTTAACTTAACGCAACCTTTGAACCTTTTATGTTTAATTTAATTATGCTAAAATCATCATCTCAGAGCATTCGATTTCATTTAATTTGATTTGATTTTGTAGTTTGTAGCTTGCCGCTCCGCAAATCCATATAGTTATGGCTCTGAACGAATTGGTTCACATTTCGTTACACATTTACCATGACGAATTATCGTCGAGCGAGTTTCAGGTTAAATAAAATTAATTGAGAAATTAGGCAAAATGCACAGTTATAGGCTGGTCCCTTTAATTGGGCCACATTAGTTTTGGGCTCTCATAGGCTCTCTCTCTTTTCTCTCTTCTCTCTGCTGTTTTACAACCTGCAATTAGTCGATTAATGAAAAAGCAATAAATATGCCCCGATTTTGATCTATTTTAGATCTAGATGGAGAGAGAGAGATCTAGATCTGGCATAGCATTTGGTGGTATGGGGGTAAATGGCAACCTATCGATCTCTGATGGCTATAAATTAAGAGTCCATTATTTTTAAATTTTCAATACTTCAAACTGTCATCGGACGCATTCCGCTTGCCTTTCGACTGACTTCGTTTGCATTTTAATCTCTCTCTCTTTCTCTGTCTGTATTAATCGAGGCATACAAATTAGTCCACCCAAAATATTGGAACGTTGACTTTGTGTTGACTTGTCACCCGTGCCGGCCAATAACTTAAATCAGGAGACAAGGCAAGTTGGCTGGTGACTGGCTTTCCACCAGTTCTCCCCTACTTACGTTTAATGGAAAACGAAAGCCATAAAAATTCGGTTTTCTTTTAGTGAAAAAAAAAACAAAATCTTATGTAAACCATTTTGTGGCTCAACATTATTCAAAATTGCTTAATTTTCTTTGCATATAACTAGCCAGATGCATGTGCATGTCCAACCAGGGATGGGTACTAAACAACCTATAGACTCCTCGAGACATTATCTCCAACAAAAACATTGTTAAAATGTATTTCTCTTATTCGAGTGAATGAATATTGCTTAGAAATTTTGCAACTCTTGACCAATTCCAACCCTGGCAGCAACGTTAGTTTTCAAAGTTGGCATTCAAACGCTTTGGGCCATTTGCGAACTCATTTTCCGACTCAATCAAATCAAATAATTTATGCCTAGCCAAAATTAACTGGCCAAGTGAGTGGAGGTCATGGCACTTGTGTGTGTGTGTGTGCGTACGTGAAGAGGGTAACCAACTCCATTACTGATTCTCGGTTACCTGGCTGGGCCATAAAGTGTGTTGATTTTTCCATTTTGCCAGAGACCCTAAAGCGCTGCAATGTATATAAATAATAACAAGGAAAAATGGGAAACGGTTGTGAAAAGCAAGAAAAGACTGCATTTACTTGGATGATTTTGAAAGTGCTTGATATTTATTTTTAAATATTTACAACAATTACGTTAGAAAATACAAATTGCTTAGGTGTATATACAATTCTCTCCTTCGTTTTCTTCTTTAAATTCTTTAGCTATTCAAAGTCAAACTCAAAGCCATCCTCTTGATAGTCATAGTCGGTGCCATCGCAGGTAACTTGGACGTACTTGTTGTTGCGCCAGAATTGATATTCCTGTGGTGTGAGATGCGTCCACATCGTGTCACTGAAAACTTGCAAGGGCTTTGGATTCTTCTCTTGCCTCCGAATGCTGACCAGTTTATTTAACTTATCCATACTGCTGTGATACGAATTCAATGCCAATTGCTGGAGCTGTGAGCATTCGGCCACTAATTCAAGCAATTGATATTCCCGAACAATTTCCCAGCCGCTGAAACTAAGTATCTCCATTTGGGCGCATGGTATATGCTGACGATCCAGGAAGAAATCATTGTGATACCAATTTTCGCAAATGAGGGCTCGCAATTTCGGCAACTCCAAGAGCAAGGATTGTTGCCAGCGCGATGGCAATTGGACTACCTCGTTGTTGAGAGCAATTCGAGTGATGGATTCACTTTTGGCCACAACGATCTGCTGGAAGATGGTCTCTTGATCGGCATGAAGTTGTCGTGAGTCATCAAATCTTATAGCCAATTTGCGTAGCTTTGGCAACTGGAGCACCTGTGATACAATGGTTTCCACGCTGCTTAGATTGATGCGCAGGACTTCTAGTTGCGGCAATTTGATGTCATGAAGACGCACACCACTATCAAAGGAGTCGGTAATGTCGAGAACCTTTAACTGAGACATTCCCAGGCAAATGTCCTGAATCCAACGGCTATCCAGGGGCAGCGAATGATACATCGACTTGAAGACCAACTCTTCAAGCTTCCTAAAGCCACGCATATAGGCACCAGATAGATTCATGCAAGTGGTAAGTCTCTTAAGATTCGGCAACATCACGGTCAAGTCACGGACATCTTCGTCCACCATTGTATCCGGATTGCCAGCCAATATGCAAGTGTCCACCTTCGGAAGTCGTGTAATATTGATGTCACACAGATGTGTGATGTAGTCATAGAACTCGGCAAATGATCCAATGCCATCGTCGTGGACATGCAATTCCGTAAAGCGATCCACCATGTGATCCATGAAGAAGACATAGTCCTCAATATCCAGAAGACCCAGAAAGGCGGTGTTTGGTCCTACGATGCGATAATGCAGACGTTTCTCCCAGATTTTCAGTATCTGAGGCAGAAACTGGGGATAGGCTCGTGCCATGCGCACCTGATCGCTCAGATAGTCAATTCTTTCAAAGATCTGCTCGAAAAATATCACGTGCAAATTGTCTATATAGTTTGGTTCACTGGTCGGCAACACTTTGTGCTGGGCCTCGAGAGCGTGCTTATAGAAGGCAGTATTTTGCAACATTTTGAATTTGATGCTAAACTTCTAGTTTATCCGGTTGAGATGTTAACACTTGAAAGATTGCGAGATGAATGTATGCCAATGATGAAAATCCTACGGTTTATATGCAAAAATTTTTAAGTCAGAACAGGTAGAAATATGTATACAGGTAGGTGTTTAATGGTTTTGCTTAAATTTCAATCTTAGTTTTATTTAATCCATTTCCAAAATGACAGCTGTGACACTTTTCACCTAGGTATCCATTGTGGGCTACCTGTTAAGTTACCTGTGTACCCCTCCAAAGAAAGAAGGATTTTGCATTTCGCAGCATCGTCGTCATAAATCCCCTTACAGTGTCTGCAATTTGTACACGTTCTGCCTGCTGTTGCTTATCTGTGTACAGTCATCGCCTCGCAACTCGACTCAACTCGTCTAGTTTGCATATTACATGTGGCAAGACGTGTAAAGTTCATGCCATCGGCCGGATGCGTTGGGGAAACGTGGTCATCGTGTTGGCTACGTTCTAGGAAATGCTCACAACCACCGATCTAATAATCTAAGAGAGCTTTGTGTGTGTTGCCAAGAGCAACACACCTAAAGAGAATTTGTTTTCTTTCATTCGGTAGACTGTTTTTTGTCATCAGCTTAGCTAGCCAGCTATCTAGCCAGTGATTCAGTTTGAGAATGGCAAGGCCTAAAGGTTCACACCAGCCTAACAAGACACATTGATGATGCTAGCGATGATGATCATCAAAGTCTGCTAAGTCTGTTGTTGTCAATTGTCGTTGTGGTGCTGCTGCCTTTTGTCTAATTCCTAATGGTATTGTTGTCAGCCTTGTCAAAGCATAAAGGTGGTGTCCCTCTGCTTTAAATGTCTTTCTTACTCTTTGAAACTTTTCTCTAAAGTCTTTTCAAATATTTTCATATTTTTTCAACAAATTCATTGAGCACCTATTTCTTAAGCAGTTTGGGAAAGCTATTTCACACGATTCTCCCTCCCCCCACCCCCTCTCTCTTCTTTGCCACTCTATTGATGCAAATGCACTTGTCTGGCTTGGGATTTTATGTATATTTTCATATATATATTTTTTTTGTATGTATTTTTCGGTTATTTAACTTGGCCTTATCTCAGATCAGTGTCGATCAAAATCCAAGGCAGATGAATTGTGAAATGCCATGTAGACTCACTCGACGAACTCGACTGACTTGAGACTGTTTTAATAATTTTGACATAATCACATCACAACAATCTTCCTTGGTTCAAGTGCCACTCTCTGATTTGTTCATTTAAATGAATTACAAAATAAATATGTTATCTTTAAGAAGAGATCCGTTTTTTTTTTTTTTTAATTTTTGTGAGGCTTTATGAGTGATGTCGCATCTTCTCATTTTTATGTACATATGTATGTAACTACAAAAAAATAAAAATTCAGAAGTTTCCAAGCAGCAGCAAACGGCAGCTGTCCCTTTGGAATTTTCAATGGTCATAAAACTTCTCAAGATCCGAAAATAAGAGGTAACATATATATATATATGTATATATATAACAGCTGTCGTTTATTTTTTCTTTGGATTTTAATTTTGGTTTGGCAGGTACACACACAGAGATGAATCACAAATTATTTCACACCTCAGAAAAATGGTCAGAGAGACATGATCCTGGCGCACGTTTTTAATTCATTTGTTCTAAAACTTAATCAAGCCTCACTGCCCCCGAATTAAAAAAAAAAGGGACCGAAAATAAAAAAATAAAACAAGAAAAGTAAGAAGCAAAGACAAGAAGTCGTGATTGCGCAACTCATAACTCACACAAGCTTGAAGAAGCTCGAAAATAAGAAGAAAAGGGAATGTTGTTGCTAGTGTTGCTCCTGCACTTCACACCGACAAACGACAGGAGGCTACGTTTTTTTCTTTCTTTCTTTCTTTTTTTTTATACATTGTTTAATTAAAAACGAAGACGGCGGAAGAACCACCAGCACCACGTGCAGAGAGAGCAAAAAAAAAAAAAAGATGACAACAACAAGCCAAAAGTTAAGAGCTAAGAGGAAAAAGACTCTGGCTGAAGAAGTCGCTCAAGTGAAGTGACTCAAAGGACGACACGTTTTGGCTTCTGTATGTCTAGAAGAGCTGTTTGTTTACCACCACACAGAAGAGGGCACAAGGCATACAAGGGGCCGAGCAGGGGCATCATCACTTGCCACAATTACTGTCGTTGCAGTCACCCGACATCAGCAACAGTTGCTGCTGCTACTGCTGCTTAATTTTGCAAACATCTTTTGCGATTATATTGCTCTAGAAATATACGAAAATCATGGTCATGCTTTCAGCCTGTAAGAGTATAAAAGATCAAACAACTAAAGATTTTCTTTGACTGCGCATAATTCGTTAAATTTATGGCTAATATCTTTTTTTCGTACTATTTCAGCAAGAATATATGCCTTTTTTTTTTGAGATTTAAAAAATTTTAGTTAGAGTATTTGCCAGTCAGCTATTTTATAGTTATAGATGCTTATACCGATCTACTCTTCTCAAGACTTGTGTTTATAATTCGCGAATCATGTTGCATTGTTTGGGGCGGCTGCTGCTGCTGCTGCTGCTTCTGTTGGGTGATGATGAGGAGCTTCATTTTTATAGCCCCCCAATGGCAATGATGGGGCACAATTTCTCTGGGTGTGTGTGTGTGTGTGTGTGTGTGTGTATATTGAACTTGGCTCCTGTATGCCTCGCGCAACACATGGCTTCGCATCGCCTCGCCCTTAACAATGACAATTGTTAGTGCTGTTGCGCCTCCTGATTATTTTGACTTGATAACGAGCTAAACAATAAAAACAAGCGGCAGCAGCAGCGACTTTAACGCCAAGTCATGTTTATCGGAAGACCCCAGACTCAGACTGCTGACTGTAGACACCAGACAGGACCCATCCTGGTTGTATGTAATCAATTTGAATGCCTTGAATCTTCAGTTTGAGTTTATTTGTTGTGATTTCTTAAGTTGTTGCAATTATGTCGCTGCTGTTGCTGCTGCTGTTGTTATAGCTGATGTTCTCTGTCCGAAAAGTGAAAACAAATTGAGCTGTACCAAAAATTAACATTTCACCCGATGTTGTTTAAAATGTTTTGGCTACTTTAATGGTAGCTAACAACTTAAACTTTTCTCTTCTCTTTCCGAACCAAAGAGTCATAAATTGGCGCTTCATAAAGTCGGCCAAACAATAAGCTACTAACAATCCAAGACATTTGATGATGCGTAACAAAATGTAGAGCGATCAACTGATCATACGGCGGCTGCTGCTACTCCTTTACATCTATTCTCTATTGTTTGATCCATTGATTTGCATAAGAATGTAACCTGCGGAAAGGCGTCATTCACTTATGGCCTATGGAAGCTGCACCTAAAAAAGGTAGAAAGAAAAAAATAAATAAATGCGACCTGGTCGTAAAGTGGAAGTCAAAAGCTGCACTTGATGCATCCCTATTGTTTTCTAAAGATGTGGATGAAGTTTTTACTGCAAATTGCTTCTGAATGTCTTTACTAACAAAATGTCATCTGATGATGATGACTCTATAAAGTGATCTGCCATCTGAAGCGACAACTTTGAAATGGTATCTAGAAAATTGAAAACATCTTGGAATCTTTTCGAACAAATTCTATCTTTTTGTAGTGTACTTTCGATGATACCAAAGTTAATTTTTTAACTCAGACCCCACAGCGTGTGATTCGTTTATCATTGTTGTACACTTGACTTGACCTCCGTTCCTGTTGCCGTTCCCGTTCCCGTTTCAATTCATAAATCAACAAATCATTAATTTTTTGAACTGTACGCCTCAGTAACCACAATTTCGTCTCTCCATCTCCCTTCTTAACTTCTTTTCTAAATGCTTGAAAAAAAAAGAAAAGAAAAACCCCTTTTTCACAGTGGGAAATCTTCGCTCCCACAATTAATCAAAAATGAATTCAACCTGGCAGAGGCAATGAAATGGATCGCCCCCAATGAGCAGATCATGTCTATGTACCATAGATCTAAACACACCCCGTTATTGTTGTTATAGTTGTTTATTGATCTATTGTTGTGTTGAGTTATTGAATTGTTTGATACATGCTAATTAAATGTGGGATTTCATCGGGATTTAGGGGGTGCAGAAGAACAAGTTTCAAATTGTTCTCATTGTAAATCATGCATATTGATAAAAAAAATATGTGTATTCGTAGTTGATTTGTTTCTCATATCCTGTCGGTGTTTAAGATCGGCATTCAAAAAAAAAAAACCAAGGAAGATTGCTTATCGGAAGCTTCTTAATAAATATCAATGGATGGCGATAGCACTCACACTATGTATTAACAACAAACAAAGATATTGTGGCCTGGTAGTCAGTCTCTTAACGCTTATCGTTGATCTGCAGAGCATACAGTATACATATACATAGTATATTCCTGCAACAGTCCATCGATCGACCATCGATCGGCGATCGTCTTTCGATTGATTGATAATAGCACGAAATGCTGTTGCAAACTGGTTAACTGGATACAGAGAGAAGCAGTGCAAACTGAAAACTCATTAACGCAATAATTAAGACGACAACAAGGTTTTTAAGATAACAGGCACACACACACACACACACACACACACAGGAACGCACCAGTAACATGCCACAGGTGATCGAGGATACCAGATTTGGGATCTGGGCCAGACTTTCTGACGCTCTGACACGCTGCTTAGGCATTTGTCTCACTCTCTGCTCGTACCTGCTCCTGCCCTAAGTCCAGATGTGATAATGATAAAGGGCTGCTACATCAATCGTTGACAGTTGGGCTACCACACTTTTCATTTTCAGATCAATCCTCCTTCTCCTCCTCCTCCTTCATCCGATCCCCGTCTATAAGTAAGTACCACTTTGAGGTTTCAGGCGATGCTTGACTGTGATAAGATATGTTGTATACAGGTACAGGTTCTTCTGTCTCTCATTCCTTCTTCTTTAGCGCGAGATATTTATTGTGAAATTGATTTTTTATTACACTGTCACATTTTCCCGTCCTATCGCGCTCCCCTCGACTCGGGATCATCGATCGCTGATCGGAGATCGTACATTCCTATTCCTCTCTCTCTCTCTCTCTCCGTCTGTAAACCACATTCAAGACCAGCAGCAACGGGCAATTTTACGCTTCATTTAGCGTGACGTTTAATTGGAACTTGGCTCGCTCTTCTCGATCTTCTCGTTTTTGCGTTTTATTTCTTCTTAATACACAGAGAGATCTGAGATCAGGTGAGATCTCATTCTTATTTTTTGTTTTATTTTTTTGCTTATAAACATTTCTTTTCAATTGATCGATTATTCTCGTTGAACTGTAATTGAATTTTGTGTTTTGACTTCCATGACTTTTCGAAACATAAGTTGAGAGAGTGAAAATATGCCAGATCATGGTAAATTAAGGAAACATGATTGTTGAGTACAATAACAGACATTTGAAGAAGGGGCGAGTAAAAGGATGTGGTGTGATCGTGGTACTCCTGACACCTCCTGGCGTTATTTAATTATGGTGCTGATAACATTCCGCCGCGTCGATGGTAGCAATTATTCATCGAGCGACAAAGAGAGGGAGAGTGAGATCTCTACCATAAGATCATCTAGCCATAAATAAACCAAAATGATAAATGGCGCAACTTTTTTTTAAATGTATTTTAAATGCAATTCGAATCGGAGTTGCAGTTGGAACTACAGTTGAAGCTAAAACTGATGCTGGCGGCGCCTGTTGTGGCTCCGCTCATTATGAGGATAATTTATGAGTTAACCAAAGTGTGAAGGACGCCACCGGACAACGCAATGTCCACGATAAGTCAGGAATCGCGGGTATATAAGTTGAAAAACACATCCACAAATACATATGTGAGAGGGGAGAGTCAGAATCAGAATCCCATTTAATCGCTGCAAATATACATATAAATATGACATTTTGTTCGCAAGTCAGATTTCATTTAAAACAACTTAATTAGATTGCAAATAACTCATGGCTCTTCTCTTGAGCAATTGGGGGATCCACTTGGCGCCAGCGTTGACAAATGCCTGGGTGGTAAATGTCATACCATAAAACAAACGAATCGCAAGGGGAAATATTAAGAATTTACGAATATAAAATATATTTCCTTATAAATGTTTGTGAGGTTTCTAAAACATTTATTAAACCAAAGTTATTTAAAAGTAAGTCTCGAAAATCTCTCTACCCAAGATATAGTCGCATCAAAGTCATGCTGAGATCCAGTTTTAAACAACTTTACAAAATATATTGTATATATGCATTATTAATAAAACATTATGAAGAAATTGTTGTCGTTGTTGCCGTTGCTAGTATTTGTGGCTTATGCTTTGTTAACACCTGCTGTTTACATACCAAAATCAGCATCTAATTGTGAACTGCCCATATGCTGCCTCTCTTTTTTTTGGGGCTCTATTATCGATCGATAAATTAAGAGACGCTTTGCTCCAAATAAACTGACATAATTGCCGTTGAATTTATGAGATCTGAACAGAAAAACAAAAAACGAAAAGAAGAAAAGGGTTTTCAACACAAAGACAAAGGTAAAGTGTCAAAGCAAGTCATTAGGGTTACAAGTTTTCTTTAGCATCTTCTTAGCGTTTTTTAAGTTTCGTTGGAACAGAGAAAATACAATTAATTAAACGCATTTCGTATGCTTAAGGGAAATTTTTCAGTTTGTCGCCACAGAAGGAAGACAGATGCCGACGTTGTGATAAGGTTGCAGATAAAAATCTGATCAAAAAATAATAATAACTAGGAATTTAATTAACCAATTTACATTTTAAGGCGGTAAATGAGAAAGCACCATATTTAAACTTAAAAAAAAAAGAATAAATTGCCTATGAAATGGGACATACCATAACTAGGAAAACTCTTTCAGCAATTTTCCACACTAATTTGCCAATTTTCTAGCCACACATAGAGCAGATACAGGCAAATATGACAAGTGAGATTGATCATAAAAATTGATTATCGTTTGAAAAGTCGTGATTTTGGCGCCGAAGCCAATTGAATTCAATTGCCCCAGAGAGAAGATGAAAATGGGAGTGGGATTGAAGTTAAAGTTGGAGTTGGAGTAGGGCAAAAGGTGTTTTCATTTAGCCAAAGTGATTTGCTTGTCATATAAAATATAGTTGATTTTTTTTCCAAGAGATTTATAACCGCCATAGATCAACATACAAGACGTCACTTGCATTGTGTGTTGTTGGAATGTCAGTCTTTGATAATGAGCTTGGCATTAAAAAATCAAACAAGCAACAAAGAACTTTATGATAAACCTAAAATAATTAAAACTCTAACAAACAAAGGGCCCCAAGGCCCCAATGGCCAATGGACGGCCTATTACCTAGGATGAGGTTGATCATTAAGTTGGAGCTGTGGAGTTGCCCGCATTGTGCTGGACATGACATTAACAAGCGTGTTATAGTTTTCTAATGAAGTCGTTTTTGTTTATATTTCTAATTAGGAATAGACCAAAAATATGTTAAATCAAATTAATGCATCGACTTTTATAAACCCTGTAGTCAATTTACAACAAGTTTAAAGGAATAAATAAGAGAATTTTTAATCAGTTTTAGTTCTCGAAGAACTGTAGAATTTTTCAGTAGATATTGAGGACTTGTAATAATACATAATTCAGTTGATTACATGTTGGCTACACTTATTATTACCTCGCTGTAATATACTCTTCATTTCTAAAGTACAGGGTATGAAAATGGACAAAAACAGAAACGCTTTCTAATTAATGAACGAACATGTCATCAGGTACTCTATATACATGAATGAGGTGTATCTCACTGGCATTTATATGCATTTATTGATTTTATCCTCATCTCTTCGTCTCGTTTGTGTGTTATATATTTTGAATTTTTATTGAGTTTTAACAAGGGAGACTTGAGTTAACTTTATGGTAGTTAATAACTTTATTAGTGGCAAGAGAAGAGATGCTTAACCTAGTCTCGCTTTTATTATGTTTTATACATTGGTTTTTTCGTTTTTGGTTTTCATTTAATGGCATCGACCCGGTATTTATTGCTTTAAATGAGATTTGAACTATATTTTACAGTAGTTTAACGCAGCTTTATGGCCCCCATGTACCGTAACACTTACGTTGCACCATCATCAGCAGCAGCAGCAGCAGCAAAATCAATATAATCCTGATACTGATGCGCGCTGGCCCTGCATTTTCTTCGGGCCAATAAAAAATAGTAACTGACATTTTTCGTTTACAAAAATGTCACAAATTCACAGCGGGATTGTTGCCAATACAAGTGATTTAAATTCAATAAATCATTGGAACGAACGATCGGGCGAGCGATCGAGCAATCGCTATTGATGAGGAAGAAGAGAAGACTGGACTGGAGAAGGCCGCTGAAGCCGCATCTCGAGATCTCAGTGGATCTGTGCGTATATTGTCTGAATGCTTAGAGCCGGGTAAAAGTTGTCCGTTGTATATTGCCATTTAATTACAATTGGATTTCGGCTCGTTCCATGGCCTCCATGGAGCCCAGCCGATCATCTTATTTAAATTGCCTATTTAGTTGTTGGTAACGTGGGGTGGCGGCGGATGTTACGGGATTCGAATTAGAGATCAAAGTTCTTTGTCCTTATCCGAGCCAGACTCGCAATTTAAAGCTATTTGAACTCTTTTGAGCTTAATGAGAAAGTTGGTTACACAACGAAGACAAAAATAAAGAAAAACATGTAATGAACTTCTTTGGGACCAGGGTAGCGCAACACTTTTGACTTTGACTTTTAACATATTTATGGGTTTTTATGCTCTGCCAGCCGCCAGCCCAACCGCGTGCCACAAGACGCCCAGCCTCAGCCTCAGCCTCAGTCTCAGCCTTTTTGGCATTCATAAATTTGTAACTTCACTTGGCGTGACAATTGCAACACATTCATGTGTTGTGTGTGTTTGTGTGTGTGTGTAAGTGTGTACATTAGCCCAGCCCTCGATCGAAATGTATGTATGTCCGCTCTTCTGTCCTTTTTGGCTGGGGCGAAAATAGACGTTTCATTGTCGCCTGGGCCGCAGCGCCGTTTTTATTTATCGGAGCGTGTCGAAAGTGGAGGAGAGCAGGCGCAGATCGATCCTCTTTCTCATCTCCATCGTTGTATCCGTCGCCGTCGTCGCGCGTGTGGTTTTTGCCCTGTCCATTACAATGTTGTTGTTGCTGTTGCTCTCATTGTTGGGTTGGTTCTGCGATAAGCCAAGCCATATCCCCCATACCCATACCCACAGGCAGGAACAGAACAGAGACAGAAAGATCTTTAGGCCTGGGCCAGAGCCCTTTCATGTTCACAACATGTTCTTTTTGCTAGTTTTACAAGATGTTTCCTGTCGTCGCATTCGAATCGATTCGAATCGAATTGTTGTCAATACATACAATATGCAAAAAGGGCGACAGACCCAAAGAGATTTCGCCACATTGTGTTGGACATTCTTAATCATTGATTTAGACATAGCAGCGAAATTGATTAGATGCTCCTCTCTTCCTCCTCTTCCACATGAGAATATCAAAATTAAATGAATATTGTGTAGGATCCTTTGGTAGCGCTGCTGCTGCTGCTACCCGTTATAAATAACAATTTGCAGTCTAAAGGAATCCAATGATGATGATGAGAAGTCTGGGCAGTAGGACACTTTTATAGCAAAGCGAGTGGAGCTGATTGCAAATCAACGTTTCATAAATATCCACCAAAGCACTTGGCTTTTGAAATTTATGCACCTATAATTGGGTAAGGCTGTTTAGATGAAGATGAAGATGACGACCAAAATGAAAGTAAAGGAAAGAAAAATGAACGCACGAACGATGTCCGTAGCAACGTTATCAATAAATTCAAATTGACATTTCACACTCGATATGTCACACGATACTCGAACCGACTACGACGACGTTGGACTTGGACACTTTGAGCTGAAAATATTGTTAAACGAAAAACACGAACTTGGCCAGTTTTCAACTCACGCTCTCTCTCCCTCTCCCAATCCGCCGACCCAACTCAAAAAAGGGCGACAGTTATCACATTGAAAAAAATTAAATAAAAATAAAAATACGCCGGGTTATACATACCTGAGTTCTTCTTCTGTACACAAATGTATGCAAAAAGAACCTGCGGATCATTGCCAAGAACTGGAACACAGAGCAAAAAAACAAAAAAAAAAAATATGATTGCGATTGGAAGTCCCGTAAAAGAAAAAGAAACACTGCAGGTTCATGTAATCTCTTAGCCAGAACAAACTTATTAAATGAGTGCCAAAGGCAAAAGCAAACTGGCCGATAACCGCCAGAGACAAAAGATAAACGCATATGATCATGTAAAAATACATTAAGCCAACGTTTCAAAACGTCATAGAGCAAAAGAAACACTGCAAGAAAGGGGAGAGTAGAGGCAATGGGCGCCATGGTCCCCTCCCCTTATTGACCAGAGTCATTAAAAAGGCTCAGAGGAGCGCCATCAAATCAATGAGATTGGTTTGGATTGAATGTGATTGGGCTGGGTTAGAGAATGACAGGCAAAACCCAACAACCACAACGATTGCCACTTATTTCCAAAATGTTTGGGGCATATGAAACTTTTAAATGCGCTGCATTAAAGTAAAATTTTTCGTGGCTTTAATACAAACGCAAATGTTTTTAAAATATAAGGTTATCTTTTTTTAAAAATTTTCATGCCAAAAACTTCATTTTTTGATACTCCTCATTGGGTGTACAATTACAAACCTCTTTGGGTTGATGGCGATAAAGAGGATGGGCCTGGGGTATGGGGTGTAGTGAATGCGAATGATAAAGTTCACATTAAGAGTCTCGTTTTACAAAATGTAAACATGTTAAGGGTTAATAAACATAAATAATCTCAGCTTATTAACGGCGACTCCAAAAGGCGTTGCGAGTTATCAGTGAGCGTGCAATTTGCAAAGGTGTTTGGCACTTTTTTCCTTCACTTTTTTTTGTGATAGGAGCCCTGCGAAACCCAAGATGAAGACACGCTTTGCCACTCGCAAGTAGCTGCAGATCGAGTATGGGAATGAAACTGAAAGAGTCATGAAATATATGCCAGCTACTGATAGCATTTAATTAGCTAAAGAAATAACCCAAAAAAGAAAGAATGAAGGCAAAAAGTTATCGCCCTTTAATTAAGTTGCAACCAATTTGTCAGACAATTTAAGAATTCGGTTCCTGCTTTTTCTTTTTGCGGCAGGTCGCGATTTAAAGTCCAACAAATATGGAAAATATGGACAAAAAGAAAGAAAACTGGTACCACAACCAACCAACTGGCGCCTAGACTAACCAGACTAAGCCAGCAATTGACTAACTAACCAAACGACGACTAGCAACTACCGTCTAGAGCCGACTATGCGACTGACTAAGCCAAGTCAAAGCATTTAAACATCACCTTAGGCCTCATTAAAAACAAAATATTATGTAAATTTCATTAAATTACACACAAATCAACGTGAGAGGGACTGGTGTGTGGGGTGGGGTGGGTTCGTCATCAAGGAAGGGGGAGTCTGGCTCCAGCCTGCTTGTTGAGCCAATGAGTATTCAAATGGACACTTGTCAAGCCATGCAAGCGGCTACTAAATCATATTAAGACTAGACAAGGATTTCCAGACTGAAATTGGTGTAACATGTAACATTTAAAAGAGATCTAGAGGATTGGGAGTACAGCAAGAGGAGATGGGGCTTACGAGGAGGAGGAGGAGGGGAACGCAGGTGAGCTACGCATGATGTTCGGTTGACACGCAAGGAGAAGAAGTTGCGACTGGCCTGCGGAATGGAATGAGAAGTTGGTAGACAACAACAACAAGATCTGTTTAATTTTTATTTAATTAAACTTGCGATTTCTTTTTCTCAATGACATGACGCCATGACGAGCGATCGAACGATTGGAATCGAACTGCAAACTGAAAGTACTTCCCCCTCTTAGCTTTGTCTTTGAGTTTAGCATATTTGGTCCAGTCTATTCTGGCCCTGCTCATTAATCAAAGACATTAGAACGTACACGCCCACAAAATGGGCTTGGCCTTTTATGTCAATTTCATTCAGTCATAAAGTACACAATCATTTCCACCTTCCATAACCCGTCTTTCATGTACATGTGTCACTTTCTTGGACACTGCACCTGAGTTAAAGATGGAAATGGATTTTTCATCTGTATACCCTGTAAGAAGTGGGAATATTACTGGGTAACTAAAATGTGCTTATATCAATTTTAAATTATGTTTCTCTATTTAGTTTGGAGAGTCCTTTTGAGACCAATATTTTTGTGTACAGCGTATGTTTAGGTCGAACCGATTGCTTCCTTTTTTATGTGCTTCTTTCTGATTTTCGTTTGGCTGCTTTGTCATTGCCGTTGGCTCTTTGCATCAGATATGAGTGGAAACATATGTTGAGCCTGTCGATACCGTTCGCAGCGTCAGCGCCATTTGAGATTAAGTAACATGTTTTGGCTGGTTGGCCAATAAACAGGAGGGGGAGCGACTTATCTAAACAAAAAATCTCTAAATTGATCTAGCAAAACCTTTTAGCATATTTTGTGCGATTTGGCAGCAAGTTTTTCCGGGCCTAAAAAGAGTTGATTACTCCACTACGATATTAAAATGCCCTTCTCTCAACCATAGAGAAATCGCTTATAAGAGATTTAAATACAAATACAATTATGACGAAATTCAATTTGCAGTTAGTTAAATATGTGTGATTACTTATAATATATTTATATTGGTTGATGGATTTAAAGTAGACAATCGAATGTAGGGTGTTCAATAGTCGTCTCTTCTACTTTAAATGTGTTAGTTTTTTTGTTTTTTTTTTGGGACCGCAGCATAAGATCTCCCATTAAAATCTGCCAGGCCAAAGTCATAAACTTCTAAGCTATCAAATTACAGAACGATTTGTTAGATGCGGTCCGGTCGTCATGCAAAAAAAGCGTCTAGAAAGAAGACGGGGGGGGGGGGGCAGTGAAGAAATAACGTAGCAGTTACTATGGCTAATGGATGGTCCCGGTCTCTCTTCGGTCTTTTTCTGTGTCGGCGTTGTTGGTCCCTATCCTGACTAGGTTTGCCTGAACTCTAATAGCTCAAAGCCATGATGCAGCAACGCCGCAGAGACCTAGACGTAGAGACGTACTCGACGACGCAGCATGTCGGCCTGTTTTTTTTTTCCTTTTTTTTTGTGGTTTTTTCGCCCCACCAATATCTTTGTTATAAATCTGTGAGCCCAAGTTCAACATTCAACTCTATGGAATAGGATTGAGCATCATGAGTCCATGGGGGATGCATGCTGTGTTGTTGTCTCGTAAAAAGCTCGTTTGTTGCCTTTTGGCACGCGCAGTAGAGCTCAGAGCGCAGAGCACAGAGCGCAAGTAGAGCTAAAAGGTTAAGCTGGACAGCTTAACCCAAGCTCAAAGTTGGTCTTCAATTTGTGGCGAAAGTTGCTGCTCAAACTCTAAATATCATAAATGGATTGATGGAGGCAATTTTACAACTTTATTTCTATACGTCGCGCAAGTTGGGGCCATAAATGTCTCACTGAGAGCTGTCAAATGCTTTGGCTGTCAACCTACTAGAAGCAAATGACATCATTTACTGGCCACTGGCCCCGGTCTGGACAAGCTAACGTCACTGCTGGCTCAAGTAAGCCATTAACAGGAGCTCTGCCAATTTTTAATTGTTTTTTCCATTCGATGTTTGCAACGTTGGAAAAACTCAATTGTTGCTTGTCTCGTAAATAAGTAACTAAAAACACTATTTGCAGACAAAAGCTGCCGTTTTGGCGGATTGACTTTTATGACCACACTGCTTCTTGTCTCCAGCGAGTGAGCCGCTAGTGAAAAGTGTACCAAACAGATCGCTTTGAAAGTTGGGGAAACCAAAGCCACAGAGCTAAAACGCATTCGAAATTCGAAAAACGCATTTGAAGTAGGGGAGAGTCGGCAGTGAAGAGACAGAGAGAGAGAGAGAGAAAAGCCAGAGCCATGGTGAATTCAATTCAAGTTGCTGTGGTGAAGAGAGCCCTATTACCAGTCTTAAGGGGATCGGCTCTTGGCCTTTTTGAAAATAAGTGAAATTTTTTCGAGTTCTTGAAATTTTTATGCAATTTACAAAATTAAGCAAAACTTAAAAAGAATTTTTGAAATCTTGAAAACAGCTTTCTCCACCCGATTGGGTGGTCTTTATTTCATTCTCTCTTATTCTATGGACCTCACACGTTTTTGGATCATCGACAAATATGTTGTCATAACAAACGTATGGGATGCTACTATACTTAAATCAAATGAGTTAATGCCACCAAATATCAGTGACACACAAAAGTGTAAACAATGGAAAAAAGTTTCGGCTCTTTGATTTATAGAAACGAAAACCAAATGAAACCCCCAGATCTGTAATCCTCCCGACTTTGTTGTGCTAATCAGCGTTCAAGTTTATGTGACAGTTTAAAGTATGCCACACACATGGTCTTCTGGTCGGGTCTGGTCTGGTCTGGTCTGGACCGCCGCTCTGTTGGTGTGGCGCTGTCGAGGTGTTGTTGCCAATGATCCCATCGTTGTTAAAACTCAAAGAAAACGAATATACAACCCGACTACGATCACTTTCCTTATGCCGCAATGATAATTCAATTTCTTCTAAGCATAGTCTGACCCGTTGTTGTTGTTGTTATTGCTGTTGCTATCTTGACTTAATTTTCTTGGACCACCGGCGATCAATCGATCGTAAGCGATCATAACAAACGTCACCAGCTGGCCCTCTTGTCTCAGTGGATTGCGTGTGGCCTTTTGTCCGATTTATGATTCAATTTTATTGTTAATTGAAATTCAACTAGTTTAGTGTGTCGCCATTGGGCGTGGTCGGATCTTTGTTTTGACCCGTTTCATCTTGTGTTCTTACATACTGTAAAACTGTCAGCCTAAATTGATATGTTGTTTTCAGACCGTGTTTATCAAAAACTGATCCTGATTTATGACAGTTATATATAGTTTTAGGGGTTAGGCGTTCTACTGCTAACTGCTAACTACTGTTAGAACCAGTAATCAAAACTTATAATGGACAACGGCAGCAATTGAAAATCAGTCTTCTCCGTCCTGTTTAGAAACTTGACTCAACCAGACGTTATACATTATAAGGGTATGAGAGATTTTAAAATGATTATAGTAAGCAGAACAGTAGACGACTGACTTTTCATGCAACAATTTCCTGATTAACACTTTGACTTTGAGCATAATTCCACCGCCGGCGACAAAGCGCACATAACAAACAGAGAAAACGAAAAGAACCTGCATCTTCTCCGTGCCCAGACAGGTTCTCTGCAGACCACCACCACCACCGCCGACCCTTCCTTCCATTCGGTTCTATTATGCGATCGTGGCGCGTGCGCAGTGGCTGCCCGCTGGCCTTTGGTCGAGTGCAGAGACAAATTCTATTGCTGTAGAAGTGAAATTATTACAACCGCCTGGGCTTGGGATTGGGATATGAGTTCGTGCTGATTGTCTGTAAGTAGCTGAGGGCAAAAACTATATAGATTTGATTTACCGAGACTAGAGCGTAGAGCCTGCATTAAGCAAAGTAAAGTGAATCTGTAGCAGTTGCATTTCAGTGCGAAACTAGTTGTTACATATGAGCTGGAATTGAAGATTTTCCGCATTCTTTGGTTAATTTAATGGCGCGAAATACCCTCTCTTCTCCATCACTTGACGAAGTTAGACCTGATTAGGCTTGATTATAAGCGATTAAGTTTCATAGATGAAGAGTTCTGTCAATTGAGAATGGCGCCGGCGCTAGTTAAGATATGTGAATAATGGAAAATAAACGACCGATATCTTTGTCTTGTAAGAGTTATCCAAATGAGGAAGTATTTTTTTAAGTTTTTTTTTTGGATCGTTCACCTGAAGCGCAACAAAATTGGTATTAATTTTTAATTGATCAATTATGTACTATGTCTGTTACAACAATAACAACTGACAAAAATGCAACAGCCTTACCAGTAAGTGGTGCAGCTTAGAGAAAACATAACGCCTAAATGCGCCTGCCTGCCTGCCTGCCTCTTGCTGATCATAATCACAACGATTTAAATGATTGCCAAAGCCTTGGGAGAGTGGAGTAGGAGGAGCAGCGTCTCCTCGATACCAACTACGACTAGACTTGACTTGCAAAAAAGCCACGATCAAAAGGCTGTAGTCGTGCCTGCACCTGCCTATGGGCCAATATATTTATTTTTCTTCAGTTTTTTCGGTTTACCAAGTCCTAGGTTTCCTTTTTGATATTTTGTTGGTGTGAAAATGCATTTGTTGTTTTGCCGCTGATGATGATCACGAATCTAAAGATGAACGCAAATAGGCGGAGTTTTAATTTAATTAAAAGTTATTAGCAGTAGCCTTCAAGGCTGTTAATGCTGATGTTGGGTAACAGCACGAAATAACGTTGCTGATCAGCGGCAATCGATGCGTTATGCTCTCTCAATGGCAATAGCAACAAGCTGCATGATCATCATCATCATCATTAATGATCACTTGACTTTTATGTTTAGTAGCTGGCAATTGGCCATATTTTTTGGTCACTGATCACAAGCACATTGATCACTTGCCACGATGATCATGATCTCAGCGACATGTGTAAGATGGTTGGACAACTCATTTGACGTTCATTGTAAATGCCAAACACGTACAAACGTCGAACATGCCGATCAACACCAGCATCAGCTTCAGCTTCAGCATCAGTTCAAATGATCAGGTACAAGTTGAGTTGATCGGCGCCATCAACCCCAAGATCGGCTGATTAATTTCTTCTGTAGCAGCGCTAGTAGCAATTTCTGATGCTGTTGTCGGCTTTGCTGGAAAATTGTTTCAATTAATTTAGTGATTAATCCTCGTACGTGATTCGGGTAACAAAAGCTAACCAAACTGGGTCATAAATGCAGATTAAATGCATCTAAGTGACGCTGCTTATAACTCATTTATGTTCAGCACATACATAGGAGATGAAGAGAAACTAAATGATGACCCAATTTCCACCGGACGGAGTTGTAAAATCAAATTTAATTTGGTGTTAATGCTGAGCTCAGTCACAAAAGGCGCTGATTTTGATTACCCACAATGGATGAATGGTCGAATGCTGTTTTAGATGCGGTGGTGGGGAGAGGATTGACCATAAATGGCAGTAAAGGAAATTATAATAGTATAAAGCGAAAGAAAAAAAAAAAAGAGTCGCATGCCAGGACTAAGACTTGGACTCAGGTGCAGTAATTCATGCATATGCATTTGATTTATTAACCTTTCATGGCCATTCGTGTCGACAGCAACAACAGCAACAACAGCCACAAAATTAATGCGCATTGAAACGCCAAACATGCAAAGCCAAAGCTCTCGAAATTGTTCAATACGAACCGTACGGTCCATGGCCAGGCCACAGTATGCGATCCTTTCATGTGCCTTCGACATGTGTTTGATGCCAAAAACAGCGACGTGCCTTGAATCTGAACTGGGGCTGTTGCCGCTGCTGCTGCTGCCAAAAAGCAGTTCTAGGCGCACGCCACCGCACCGCCGACGAGCCACACACCACGCATGCCACATGCCTTATACCGCTTATAATGCGGTACAGTTATGTCAGCGACATTTTTGGAGCAGCCCCAGACACACTGGCACGCAGATCGGAACCAAACAAAACAAAACCAAACCGCTGGAAGAACAACAATCTGTGGTAGGAGAAGGTCGGTTAAGGTACACAAGAAATACGGTAGCCTTTTGTGGTATGAATCGGCGGATATATGTAAATATCGGTGGAACGGTTACAGCAGACAACAATAAATAATTTGCGTGCCAACACTTTAATCCAAAATGGTTAAAGAGAAGAGTATTGCAACAAAACTAATGTTGCATTTTTCGAATTCTACACTTGGTTATACACAATTAACGATTGATTTAAGGAAACCTATTACAAGGTAAGTAAGTAAGTATATGTACTTATTTTTGGGGATTTCATTTGGCTAACACCAACAAAGGGTGTATAGAATTCGTTTGAAACCTTACGGTTAATTGTCAATTTGAGATGTGTGTATGCTGGCCGACATATACATACATGGTCGGTCGGTTGTCGACATGGTGTGTGGGAAAGTTGTTAAGTCTTTGGCCGCCAATCTATGGCCAGTAGCACCAACCTCGACTGAAAATATCCCGGATCTTGAGCATATATGTATATCTACGCGTCTATATGTATATGTATTCAATTCCTCTTGTCCCAGGTGCAGTAATGATTTATGGGTAATTCTGTACCCGCTCTCCTGTTAACTCTCTATCCCTACCCCTCTTGCAATCTGTTGTGTTTGTGCCAGTCGTCGGCAAGGTTTCCAGCGGCGTAAATTATATTGGGCTTAGCATAAATCGTCAATTACTACATCACATGATTATTATTAGGCAGAAAAGCTTGAGCCACGCCCGCGCCAAGCCCAATCCGGCCAGAGACAGAGAACCAAAGCCAAAGATGAAGCCAGGCTTAAACGCACTTTTTAAGCGCCAGTTTCAACGTCGTCATCCACATCCTCTGCTTAAATGATAGCTCTGTATAGACTCTATACAGTAGCACTGCCTTCCAGCCAGACTAAGGAGGAGAGAAGACGCCAAGAGAGAGAGGAGATTGAAAGAGTTTGTCTAATATAATTAATACACCTTTCATTAGTTTACCTGCCGACGACGACGACGACGATTCCACAGTTTCTTTTTCATTTGTTTTTAGTGTTGAAAACAAGAAACCCGCAACATCAACTCGTGCCTAAGCTGATTTACTATTTATCAATACAGATCCAAAGATCTACAATGATCTATCAGAAGACATCGGCATAGAGCATGCATATATAAAAGACAGTGCCACACAATATAAATCAATCAAGAGCATACAAGTTCATTGACAGCTCGCACAGCTTGCCAGAGCCCCGAGCTTTTGGCTTTAGCCATGCATGATCCATGATCCTCTCTTGGAATGAGACTGACTTGGCAGACTCTCTGAAGACTCTGAGATCTCTTGCTCTGGCTTTGGCTCTTGCTCTGGCATTGGGACCGGGCCTGGCCTGTCAAACTGCCGGACCACATTGTAAGTTATGATTAGCTCACGCGCTTTAAAGATTTAAGACCGGAAATGCTCAAAAAGGGGAGAGCCAATAATTCAAATTCAAATCTCTTCAATATATAGAGAGTTTTGAGTGATTTCAAATGCGATTCGAGTTTTCTCGTCGTATAGTTTCACCCGCATCATTTTGCACCCACTCATAATCCAAAGGAGCAGATGGCAAAATTTTTTTTTGCCTCATGTAACTAAAATATTTGTATTCAAACTTTGACAGTTGGCACTCTGTGTAACGGTTTAGGTTTTCGATTACCAAAGTAATTTCTATTTGCATATTTCATTGACTAAAAACTTTAATGGCCATGCGATTGTTTTTTTTGGGGTTACCTTTTTCCGGCTTTCCTTTAGCATAGTTTGGTTTTGATTTCGGTTTTCGGTTTTTTTTTTGGATTTTCCCATAATCCTGGCAAGTCAGCGTGGCATATTTTCAATATAATTGGCAATAAAACTTCATGTTAATGTGCAATTAATCATATTAGCAATTAACTTTATGCTGTTTGGCTGCACCGCACGAGATCATCGAAACTGTTCGCTGTGATCGTTTGCAGATCGTGTTGTCTCCAAGCCGGTTCGCATCTCCCAGTTCCCAGTTCGTGCATCTGGGCCAATTTTCAATATTTATATCTATGTTTGCAGAGAGCCAACAACTTGTGTTCAATTTCTGGTCAAATTGAAAAACCATACGGAAGCTTAGCAAAAAAAAGGAGGCTCATGTCGAAGTTGCAGTTGCAGCTATTTTTGCTAGTACCTGGATACCTATAAAATTTAAGTATTATGACCATATAACTTCCGTTATGGATGAGGCCATAAAGTGTTGGCTGTACAAAAAGGAGAAAATGTACCATCTGGGTTATATTATTTCTATTGCTTCTATTGGATAACTAAGTGTGTTGCTATTGATCAATCAAGCAAAACGCCATTTGGCCCAAAGCGGGGAACCACTCACAAATTAACAACCAATAATCGTTAATTGTTTTGTATACTCTACTCGACTCTATTGCCCTTCGGAATAGTTGTACCCTTTTCTTTGCTTGACGACTAAACGATGCCATTGTCTTTGGGGCTTTGGGACAATCTCTCCTCACAGCGTGTGTGCTTTGATGGCCTCAAGTGTCTTCTTCATTAGAGTTCCTATGTATAGTGTTTTTTTCTTTGTTAGATTTGGCTACTGTTTTTGGTGTCTTTCTTTTTTGCTAGTTATTAAGATGCCTTCCAATTAATAAACGGCTAACTGACTGAGAGTCCAGCATTGTGCCAGCTAATGAATCCCATTTGCATAGATGCTAAACATCTTTAAATCTATTCTGGATGGAATGTATCGCAGGTCTGTAGGATTATTAAATTTACAATTGATTAATGACGGAATAGGAATTCTTGTTATTAAATTTAACGGTCTGTAACCAATTCGAAAATTTCTATTTGACAAAGGTTTCTTACATTCTGTTGAAAAAATAATTTCTATAATCCAATTTTAATTAGAAGATTAAAGTAGAAGGAAATTTTTTTAAATGATACTCAATTTACTTTCGAATAATTTATGTCATAAAATTTGTGTATATTATATTTAATATTACGGTGGTATATTACCATATTTCGTTTACAAAATATATATTTTTATACCCTTGCAGAGGGAATTATAAAATTGGTCAGATGTTTGTAACGCACAGAAGGAGACGTTTCCGACCCCATAAAGTATATATATTCTTGATCAGCATGAGAAGCTGAGTTTAAGTTGATAATATTTGGAAACCTGTGCGAATGATATTAAAATTTAAATATTTTGAAAATTTGAATATTATATTGTCTAGAATGACAGAATTATTTAAAATTATTAAAATTTACAATTTAAAAATGGCTCTAATGCAATCGGCCAGAACATTTCTCAAAATAATAGAGCGAAGAAAATTAAAAAACTAATTTAAAATATTTGGATCAGCGCATAAAATTATGCTGCACTTTTTTAGAATTCTGTCACGCGTTTGACTCAAAAATTTTGTTGGCATCTAGAACGATACTCAACTACATTTTACTTTCCAAGGGAAGGCCACTCAGACACACATGTGTGCCGCCACCGTCGCCGATATCCCATATGCTACCGCCCTGCCCCGCCCCGCCATTTCTATTCCCAATTCTCCCCCTTATATTATGAGGATTATACAATGTTTTCTCTGTTTGGATCGACCGCAAAAATACATGCATTTTGAGAAACAACTAGAGGGCCGGGACTAACTTCGAACGTGCCGAAGTTTGTATACCCTTGTTTTTGTTGATCTTCCTCTTCCTTAATGCTTAGGCTAAAGCAGTCCGGCATAAGTAGCATGCTACTGAATCGTTTGTTTGTATGACAGCTATCTAATTTAGTTACCCGATTTCGATCAAGTTCGTCACAGTCATTAATAGGTATATTAAACTGGCATATGTTATCCTACCTATGGGATATAGGTACCAGATCTTTATATATGTATAATAAAGACAGTCATTAATAGCTTTGCCAAACTTAGAATTACAATCTTTTAATAGCTTCAAAAATAACAAAGTTATTGAGAAAAGTCACCATTTGTATGGGAGCTATATGATATAGTGGTCCGATCCGGCTAATTCCGCGATATACAACCCGATCAAAGTTGAAACTTTGTAGCTGAGGAGTCTATGAGTGGCTTGCTTAGAATTACAATTTTTAATGACAATAGCTTCAAAAATAACAAAGTTATTGAGAAAAGTCACCATTTGTATGGGAGCTATATGATATAGTGGTCCGATCCGGCTAATTCCGCGATATACAACCCGATCAAAGTTGAAACTCTGTAGCTGAGGAGTCTATGAGTGGCTTGCGTGGATCCCGACATGGTTATATAAACTCTTCTCGTCGTGCTGATCAAGAATATATATATTTTATACGGTCTGCTTTCTTCTATGCGTTGCATGCCTCTGACCAAAATTAATATACCCTTTTTCCTAGGGTATAAAAATGAGATCTTTTCCTTCAGCATTGATGCTGCTCCCGCTTCTGTTTCAACTGATGATGGGGAGGGCAGCCAGCCACTCAGTCGTACTCGTATTTGTATCATTCTTTCCCTCATTTTCAATTGAAGAGATTTATTTTGCAGTCTCTGACGATCAGTTGCCATAGAACAGCGCGTCGTTACAGTTGTACAGTTTTAAAGCGATTCGAACACATCTGAACTGCAACTATTCTCGATTGATATCGAGATAATTACTACTTGTTGTTTTTTAAATTATTTATTGTACATTTGTTTTGCGTTTTCACTGTTTATGCAGCTTGTTTCTTAAGTGCCGTAGACTAAGAAATATTTGAGGAATTTTAAGTGGATCCATTGTGAAAAACGTTTGAATGGAAATTTCTGTTGTTGAAACATTTACAACAAGTGCTAACCGTGAAATTCCATAGAGAGAGAGAGAGAAAGACAGAGTGGTGACACTTTTGGATACAAAATTTTGCAATCAATAGAAAACACATAAACAAGGTAAGATATTTTAAATATTTCGACATGATTTCCATTTAAATTTAAACGGTTCAAGCTGAAGATATTGAATACTATAACAAATAGTGCGTAATTTGTGTAATATGTGAACTATATTTTGATGTTGATTTTGTTGTTCTACGTAATTGCGCGAATTATTTGTTTAGTCTACATTTTGATTGACCGCCACAGAGCGCAAATTGACTGTTTTTTTTTTTGGTTTTTTTTCCAACAAAGTTTAGAATTGTTTTCGTTGCTTTTCAAAACGGGGGCCAGTCCCAGATTTTGGTCCAATTTTTTTGTGTCGCATTCAATTAACAAATGTTTTTATGCTCGGTCGGTTAGGCTAGTGAATGCTCTACCCCCTTCCCCTTTACCCCCTTCCAAACGTCCCACCACAAGCCATAAATTTTTATGGTTTATGCCCAAGTTGAAAGCACTTTTCCACAATATCTAACTTTTGTAGTTGTGTTTTGTTTGTGTGTCATATTTATTTATGCAGTGCAACTAAAAATTGTAATAACAAAAATTTCAGTTTTAGTTTTTCTGCTTTTCCCATGAAATTTTCCCCATATGCCCCCAGGCAAAGTATCTTCATCATCTTCTTTCTCTCCATGGATTCTGTTTATCAACACAAATTCGATCGACAGCATGCTACTACACAAATCTACATACATATATATGTCTATAACATATACATACATATATAAATGTATATTTGTACGATATGAACATGCAATATTTTCTAGCCGCATAAACAAACATTGTTAAATTGTCTGTTTGTCCGACTTGCTCTATATACTATACATATGTATAGATGTATACATACATATATACCGATCTATCTGTTGGCATGGAAAGGAAGCTTTCTGCTCTTCTTTTCTGTCGTGTACAATGTGCGCTTCTGTTTTGTTGCTTTTGGCAGTCACTCAATTTGTTGTCGATACAGTTCCGTTTTGCGTTCTCAACTTTGCAATTATGTATTATAAGTTTGGGTAATCTTTACATAAATAAAGATTATACACATTTGTAACTTAATAGAACCTCTTTCATTGTTTCGATTTATTCGATAAAGCTTCATCTGAAACCTTCGATTTCTCACGTTCTCTCAGATACCAACGATGCATTCCAATATTACAGACTCGTGCCCATATCGAATGTGCGTCACTCACTCTCAGTTTGTTGGCTTCCAAAAAATTCAACTTGGAAAGGTGATGAGTTCTATATATTTTACTACAAATTTTGTTTACTTTTCACGTTGAAAAATGGCAATTATTTTCGCTGTGTGTTTATTAATTTTGAGTGTGGACAGGAAATATACTAGATGTAGTATACATACATATATTAGGCAGGATGTTAGTACATACATATATTGATGTGGTTTTTTTTTAGGTTTTTAATTTCAATGCAAATTGTGACCTTCAAATCGGAAATATATTTTTGCAGGGAAAAGATCTTCTAGGAATCTAAAATCGAAGCAAACCCTTTCTCACAAAATCAGAGACTCGCGCCCTTCCTTTTTTTGAATGCTTACCCAAGACGCCAGATCCAGTCAAAAGATGCGTATGTGCAACATATGTGTGGCACGATCGTATTCTAGGTAGAAAAGTGAAATTATGTGCCTTCTGCATATTGCCAGAGAGTATTTGTGTGCGAGATATATATATAGAGAGAGAGAAAGAGAGATGGAATATGAGAGGAGTGACGTTTTGTTGTCTCAAATAGACACCAGACGCAACTCGAAACAATATTTGCCCTTGCTTCTTCTGGACGTTGACATAAAAGACGGGACGGCCGGGACGGAGGGCCCAGTAGTTTTTAATTTCTTTAATTTTCTCTACGCCGCCAGATGTGGGTTGTTGTGAGCACACCAAGAACAACAAGAGGCACACACTACACTCTGTGTGTGTCTGTTTTAATTAAGCGAGAGATCAGCAATGAGAGGGAGTGAGTGAGTGAGTGGGATAGTTGAGAGAATCCGAGAGAATGAGAGAGAGAGCTCTGCACATTCATATGTACATACCTACATATGTGAAAAATTAAGGCAACCGTTGAAAGCGAAAAGAGGCGCAAAAAGATGCGGGAAGCTAAAGGCAACGACCAACAATGAGACTTTTTGTACACACACAGAACACAGAACATTGGAAATTTAACGGCAAAACGAAAAAAAAAACCGAAAACCGAAAGCCAAAAACAACAACAAAATAAATAAAATGTTGTACCAAATGGAAGCAGGGCCACTAAATTGAGTCGTCGACGCCGGCGCAGTGAGTAGGATGTTTTTAGTGTGCGTTACCCGACGACGATGTTCTGTAGTATAGTGTAGTGAGCGAGTGAGCGTAGGAACTACGTTGCTACTAAACAGAACACAGTTTTCTGTTAGCACTGTGGAAATACACAACTCGCATACGGAAAGATCGTTGAATTGTACGTACGGATAAAGAAATTGCTGCTAAACGGGCCACCCTCCAATGTGATATACACATACGATATTTAGGTGTATGTATACATGTATTTTTCACGTAGCTCTATGTGTGTGTGTTTGTGTGTGTGTGCTGTTAATGTGTTGTGCAAAAAATAGAATATGTATTTTCAAAAAACAAAAAAAAAGTCTGCTATATGTGAACTACTTGCAGTCTCCATTGATTTGACGCATTCTATTGCAGGCTGGATGAACTTTTGAAGTGCGCTGATCTTGGTTTTAAACTTGTGCCAAATAAATTGTTCTGATTAACTCTCGCCTCCTTTTCTGTGTCAGACATGGCACGCGCTTAAAAATCTCGCGATTTTATACCGGAAACGAGCACGACATTCTATTTAAGTCGAGCCAAATGGAAATGGTCTTTAATGAAATTTAGTCTTACCTACATATACGTACATATAAGGCGTACACTCAGATATATATACCATACATATGTATTGTATATAGATAAAGTTTCCGACAAAAAGCTTATGAATGAAATTGGCGAAATTTTTGGTAAACAATTTTCAACTAGTGAACAAAGATCAAAGGAAAAATTCTGTCTTTTTGATTAACGAGTGCAATACATGTATTTTTATAGCCGATTCCCTAAATTTTGTGGTTACTTTGCATGTTTTTTTTGTTTGGGTTTGGAAAAAAGGGAAATAGAAAGTTCTTGAATTCAAAGGAAATGCACATAAATCTAATCATCTAAATTCTTTCAGGTGCTGCATTCACATCAACAACATCAACAACAAAAAAAACATCAACATCAGTGAACAACATCATCAACAAGAAAAAGTGTCCCCTTAGAAGCAGCTGTTGAATGATCTATGAACTCTTAAAACGCCCACAGCTTTGCCTCTCAACTTACCCGTAGTGCTCTCCTTCTGTCGTTCTTGCTTATTTTGGTGACAAAAATGCCTTCTGCCATAAATCCATCAACTTGCTGAGTAAATCAAACTCAAGTAACAATAATTAAAGAGGCCATAATATAGATATACCGAAAAGGTATATACATATATTATTTTTAGGAAAGATATTTCCGTTACAAGTGAGAGTGAGAGTGATGAGAAGTGATCATCATCATCATCAGCCTCCAATTGCAATTCGGAAACACTTCAAAGACTAAGCTAAAAACACATGTTGCTGGGATATCAGAGGACTGAGAGAGAGGAGGAAGGAAACTGAAATAAATTAGAAAACTAGAAGAGATCACAGGGAGAGATCGAAGTGAGTGAGTGGATACAGTGAGAGTGAGAGTGATGGAGTAAAGTGGATTTCCGGTGAATAAAAAACCAACAACACATGCGACAGTATCCCGCAAAACGAAGCCTACCCCGACGCCGACGACAAACAGACGGAGTTACAGTTGCAGTTGCCGTTGCCGTTGCCATTGCCATTGAAGGGCGCTCAGGCCGAGTGGCACTTAGGGTGCCCCAGGGCATCATCAGCATCATCAGAGCCTCCGATATAGATATACAGTTACAAAAATAAATATGCTAAAAATGGATGACAACAACAACTACAGAAATTTCAGTTGCTACAGCAACGTTGCCAGCCAAAGACGCAGCAAAATGAGTACGGGAAGTAGTAGACGGCAGTGTCGATGTCGAATTCAAAGTCAGATCTCGATGCTGTGCTGTTTGCTGCTTGTGGCAATGATTTTTCTTCAAGCTGAGGCCAGACGGCCGCCATCTAGCTCGCAGGAAATGATCAAGGACTACGAAACATCGGCAAACAATAATACCAGCAGCAACAGCAGCACTTTCCAAACTCCTGCCGCAGAGGACATGGATCAAGATTCGGAGGATGATGATTTGAGCCACAAATCAGTATCAGGAAATACGGAAAAGCAAGCATCGCCCAGCTTTAAGAACCCCCTGAAAATGTCCGTGATGTATACTAAACCCTCGGGTTCATCGGTGAATCTGGGCTGTCATGCTTCAGGTTATCCGGATCCAAATATCACCTGGTATCGTAATGGTATTAGTGAATGGACCCGGACCTATGGCCGCACGAAAAAGGGACGTTGGCAACTCATCATGGAGGATCTGATACCAGATGATTCCAATCATTACATGTGTCTTGTCTGCAATCCCTTGGGCTGCATCAATCACACTGCAAATTTGATTGTCAGCGATCGAGTTAACCACAAACCAATTCTACTGATTGGACCCGCCAACTTAACCCTGCAGATCAATGGCAGTGGCAAAATGGATTGTAAATATCTCTCGGACTTGACCAGCAAAAAGGCATGGATGTTTGAACCCTGCCAGTCGGCCAACAATTGCTCCTTGACGCGGACTATTATTGGCGAGGATATGGATAGCTTGGAGTTTGTCAATGTGACCCAGGACAAGGAGGGCTGGTACACATGCATCGAAAGCAATAGCCTGGGACAGTCGGGAAGCAAAGCCTATCTGAGAGTAATGAGCAGTCTGCAGCTTCTTGAAGCCGGAATGGGCACTGGTCAAGCCGTATTGATGATTATTGTGGTGGCGGGCATTGCCATATTGATATTCCTGTGGATTTTCTTCGTACTCTATGCCATGCGCAAGATGAAGCACGACAAACTGCTGAAACAGCGCATTGAACGGGTGCACCAGTGGACTAAAAAGGTGATCATTTACAAGCCAGAGGGTGGCGCTGGCATTGGTGGTGGGGATTCAAGTGGCTCAATGGACACCATGATAATGCCAGTGGTTAAGATAGAGAAGCAACGCACCACTGTCCTACAAAGCGGCAATGAGCCGACTCCGTTTAATGAATACGAATTTCCACTCGACTCCGACTGGGAACTTCCACGAGCACAGCTTATTTTGGGTGCCACCTTGGGCGAAGGAGCGTTTGGCAGAGTTGTCATGGCTGAGGTGAATAATGCTATTGTTGCCGTGAAAATGGTTAAGGAAGGACACACTGACGACGACATAGCCAGTTTGGTCCGGGAAATGGAAGTGATGAAGATAATTGGTCGACATCCGAATATCATTAACCTTTTGGGCTGCTGCAGTCAAAGCGGCCCACTTTATGTTATCGTGGAATATGCCCCTCACGGCAATCTCAAGGATTTCCTCTTCAAGAATCGGCCGTATGGCAGAGATCCACTTGACTCAAGCAAATCTCCACCCTCTCCGCTGCCCCCGCCGCAGCATTTAATCAACGAAAAGGATCTAATCAAGTTCGCACATCAAATTGCCCGTGGCATGGACTACCTGGCCTCGCGTCGTTGTATTCATCGTGATCTGGCGGCACGTAATGTCCTCGTTAGCGACGACTACGTTCTGAAGATAGCTGACTTTGGTTTGGCTCGTGATATACAGAGCACGGATTACTATCGGAAAAATACGAATGGCCGATTGCCCATCAAGTGGATGGCTCCGGAATCGCTGCAGGAGAAGTTTTACGATTCCAAGAGCGATGTCTGGTCCTATGGCATATTGCTGTGGGAGATAATGACATTTGGAGCCCAACCCTATCCGGCGATTATGTCAGCCGAAGAGCTCTATAGCTATCTTATGTCCGGACAGCGCATGGAGAAGCCATCAAAATGCTCGATAAACATTTACATTCTTATGCGTCAGTGTTGGCATTTTAATGCTGACGATCGTCCGCCCTTCACGGAGATTGTCGAGTATATGGACAAGCTGTTGCAAGCCAAGGAGGATTATCTGGATGTGGATATTGCCAATCTGGACACACCGCCCTCGACCAGTGACGAAGAGGAGGAAGAAGAAGATCCCCCACCTCCCTATTTAAGTCTTAGTTTTACACCAAAGGCGTAAAACCAAAAATCAACAAAAAATATCAAAGAAAAACGATTTTATTATAACATACTTAGGTTAGGTATAAAAACCAAAAATGTTCTCGGATGTGACTAACTTCGGAATTGCCGAAGATTCTGTATACCCTTGGAAAACTAGAAGCCATCAATACTCAAGCTTTTCATTAATACATACATATCTATTTAGTAATTCTTTTCAAGGGCATACTTAACCAATACACTTGAACAAATTTACATGCATATACCATTTACATACACATATATCTACTTGATAAGTTAGTCTAGTTATATCGGTTGTATCTTTCGTATTTTCCTGTACTGATCTTTGTAGTATTTCTTTATATAACTTGTAACCAATAAATGTTGCAGTTGTTGCCTGCGCGGCCTGTATCAAGTGCCTTAATGAATCGATCACAAAATAAATATTAAAGTTTTCTTAGCCCCAAAATCTGGCTAAAGAATATTCCTCCTGCTGACCGACCCTCCCCCCAAAAAATACCACTTAACACGATCTTCGCATAATCATGACGTCTCAATTTGAAAACTCACGAGGCACGCGCGTCACTAAACGAAAAATGATAAATGGAACGGCCTGCGGTCCACTCTTAATTTAGGATTTCCATTGTCTTTTTTTTTTTTTTGTTTTTGTTTTGTAGAGGTCCATAGCGTGGGAGGGCTTGGGGGGTAGGAGTGTTGTTGGAGACTTCTAGTTGGGGTCGAGACGGTGTCGGCTCGTTTGTTGACGCGCTAAATGCCATGAGCATCGAATTCGCTGGCGCTGGCGATGCAATTAGACGATAATGCAAGACAGGCACCCAGAAAAAAAGAAACTGAAAGCTTAGTTTATACAACTATTAAATGAATGGGGAGTAAAAGTCGAGGTTACTGGCATATTTGCAATAAGATCGCTTTAGGACACTTGGTGGCCAACTTAGGACTTGGCTAAAGAAACAATAATGGCGAAATGATATCGATATTCAAAGTATCATGAATTGACGACACTTTGTTTTTTTAGTTTTGCTCATGTGACCCACTAGATTACCCGACAAATTTTCATTTCGCTTTTCTCGGCTCTAGAGAGAGATCATTAATTATGCGGCATTAGACGATGGATAGAAAACGATCGCCAACGCAAAACATCGGTTTCCATAACGCATAGCATTAGAAATGATGGCCCAATGATTAATCTCAATATCTTTTGTCTATGGCACACGCTAAACTGCATTTTCGATAATTTATCAACTTAATTTTTTCTTTTATTTTTTCTGTTTGTCTGTTTATTAATTAGGGGCCCCAAAATGCATGAGAGTGTGGGCGTGATTCGATCGATGAGAGGCTTCATATAGGCCGCATCTCTCTAATGATCGGAAGTTTGACACGTGTCTCGGGGTCTAAGACAGGGCGTGGGCTTTAGATCTGACCACAAACACATATATATATATAAGCGTGGGCTTTCGGCAATTATTGCGTGAATATGTTAATTGAAAATTTTGAAAAAAAAACAAACCATTTCACCAAATATTGGAAACTATTGATAGTTACTTCAACTTCAGGAAGTCAGGTTGTACATATATGTATGTATATATAAATATTCGGGCACTTGACATGATGCATAATTTGAAACGATCGGTGATCGGCTATCGACAATCAACGATCGAATGCTGCTGCAATATCTGGCCTGTCTGGAGTGATCAATTAATTTTTTGGCCAAAGTTGGCTATTAATTTGCATGCGCTTTTTTGTTTGTTATACGTTCGTTTGGGCTGCCCGAGATCGAGATCTCGGCACAGGTTCAGGTTCCATCTAGTGGGCCAATTGTGTGAGTGGGGTGCGGTAGTGGGGCAACAACCATTTTAAAAGTCTACAAATTGCCTGTCTAACATCGAAGTCAGTTGCTGCGTCAGTCAGTCAGTCCGGCAGACAGACAGACAAACAGACAGGCAGGTAAACAGCCTCAAAAAAATCGATTGCACAGCATCGATGTGACCTCGTCTTTGCGGTTGGGGGATTCGATTTAGCAACCCAAGAAGGGTATATTCAAATTAATGATAAGTTTGGCAAACACAAGCAACTTTTCGACTCAAGGAAGATAACATTCTTAAGTTAGTTAAGTTACTTAACTTAATTCCCAAGTTAGTTTTCGTATTGGTAATTTATTTTCTTTCCAAATTCACAGATTAGACCACAAAAAAGGCTCAAAATCTCCCTGGAAGGAGTTGTCACTTAATGAATATATAATTTTCAAGGGCATGACAAAGTCGAATACAATGAAATTTTGGTTTACTACAGGTTTCCGTTTTAAGTTTTCAATTTTTTGTTGTATTTTTTTGGAAAGGCAGTGCAGACATGTTGAGTGCCTGGCTACAAGAGTTGAGTTCCTTCCAATTCCCCTTCCCCATTCCAAATGAAATTGACATAATTGTATTTTGTGTTGATAATTTAATTTACATAAATAGAAAAATCAGATAGGTACATGAAACGGAAATAATATATTAATAATAACATAAAAAAAGAAGCAATTTATATGCGCCATGACGGTGATTCAGTTTCAGTTCAGTTTCGCTGAGCACCTGTCAGAGCAGAAAACATACTTTAATCTGTTGAATCATAGACGAGAGAATAATGCATCATCTTATAATTTGTTTATTTATAATTCATTGAAATCAGTTTGTAGGAACTTCTATTGTCTTGGGTCTTACTGGGTTGAGTAATCATCATCATCATCATCATCATCATCATCATCTCAGGGCACTCTACTTCACGTGCTTGTTTCCAAATTTTACGCAAAACTGAGCTTTCATTCATAAAAACAGTTTCATAACCAACAATCAAGGCAGTAAACTGGTTTTTGGTTGGTTTTTAACCAATTCGTGTTTGTGGTTTATTTTATTTTCATTTTTTTCATTTATTTATTTCGTTGTTCGAACGATCGAAAAAACATTTTTTTAACGATTTTGTGCCGCATTTGCTGCTGACTTAAGTTGACTTGGCTAAGGCTAACCGTATGAACTACGAGTCAGTATGCAAAATACCATGTGGGCAGAGGCAAATCTCAAGATTTTTATGAATGAAACTCGCTAGGGGTGACAATAAAAACAACAACAACAACAGCACACGAATAACCGCAATCTGAGCGGATGTGCCTAATTAATAATGCTGATTACATTGCGTTCATTTTTATTAATTAGAAATTTTATAAACATTTTTTTCATCCAATTCAAACAAATGGCAAAGGGAAAGGCTAAAGCTAAAATTCGTCATTCAACTTCTTACTGATGCGTTTTGATTTCAATTTTAATTTGGACCCTGTAATTTACTTGGCTTATTGTCTGTCGATCTGTCGTCTGCCTTGCCCGTTTTATACCGTTGTCTTTCTGCTACTGTTACACGCGCAAAATTTATGAACAATTCCTGCAAAAAAGTCACGCGTTAAATGGACGACATGAACTCACGCGACATTCGCCCAGAATCTGAACCTGTGTAGACCGACCAACTGAATCTGAGCTGCAGAGCCCAGAGGCAGATGATTTCGTTAACGCATTTGGTATCCTCTCTTTAAAGGCCAGAAATGAAACTGAGTTGGCCTTTTGTATTGCGCCTTGTAATATATTTTATTAACAATAAAATGTTAAGTGCCACAAGGCAAGAGAGAGAGCAAGGCATATGGATAAAGGAATGAAGGTAGATGGGAAAAGAAGAAGCAAGTGGAGCTGATTTCATGCCTTCATGCTGGGTCGTGGTGGCATTGGGCTACTGGGCAACAGTTCGACTGCCAAAGAAGATAAACTGCGTGCACACATATAATCGGGCCATGAATCAAAATCACACCAAGTTGCTATATATAGATATCCGGCTAACGAGGGCAAAGCCTCTGAAACATCCTCCTAATGCTGTTGCTGTGGTTGTGTTGTTCATGTTTGACACCTGCAAATGGAATGGGCCGTGCCATTATTTTGTATACCCTTGCCAATTTTTAAACTCTAAAATAATCTTACAAATGTAGTGTAGTCGTCTAATTTACATTTCTCTTCCATTTCAAAATGTTTTCATTAACACAAATTTTATTTGCAGCATTCCGAACTTCCGCCATGAATTGATATACTCTTTTTTTTTGCAGGGTATAGACAAACATATCCCTAGCAGATGCAGTTGCAACAAAAATAGAACCAGTTTTAGTTTCTGTGATGCCCAATTCGGTAGTGCCACCCACAATTGGCCACAAAAATAGCGGTCACAATTAACCGTACGATGCAAATGCGTTTGCGCTGTCTGAAAAACCCAATAAGGCGAATATAGACGACGATTTGGTGAACCTGAAAGAGAGCAGAGCAGAGAGAGAGCATTTTAGATGGAAATTCCAGAACCGGGTGACAAAGTCAAATTGTTGCAAACTGTCAGCATCATCAGTGAGGCATTTATCTTGCACCCGCTACCAACTGGATCCTACAGTCTACCGCTGGGCCTTGGGGTTGGATGGGAGGGGGAGGGGGCTCGACTCCAGCAGGTGACTGTTGTTGCAACTTCTGGTGGAGAGACCACACAGCAAACAACCATATGCTGGTCATTTATCTATTTCGGATTTATCATTGATTAATCGCCAGAAGGCCGGTCGCCAGTAGCTGGTAACTGCTCCCAGTTCGGCAGCCAGTCCCTGGGTTTGTGTCTCTCTAATCGGCGGCATATTTGCATATTCGCTTTAAACAGCGAGCTCAATGATCGTTAAACCGACTTTAAACTTGTGCGCTAGTCATCCAAACTTCAATTAGGATGATGCAGTGCTATCTCCACTCCACTTCACCCCCTAAAAACACACACACATTTGATTCCTCTCCAATGGAGTGAGTGTCAGGTCAATCGACTTTAAGCCAGCTGCTAATTGGTTATGCCTGGCCTCCATTCGCCATGGTTTGGAGGGCTTAATGTTTGCCCTACTACTGTTTGGTTTTTTCGGATTTTGGATTTTGACTTGTGACCAATCAGCGTTGATTTTTTAAGTGTTTGACCCTCTTTAAAGGCAAAACCCAGTTGCCCCGTTGCCAGATTCAACTTTGGTCATGCTTTAATCCTGTCAAGCTGTTAAATTAATTTTGCTGCTACGTTTTCAGTGGGCATAATTTAAAAAAAAAACTATCTCATTTTGAGTCGTGACTAGGAAATGTTTTAAAATACATACAACTTGATGATGTTTATGCATTCCTATCGGTTATTCGATTCGAATTTCAGCTTTCCTTTGTGACTAAGCCAAATGAATTAATTTAAAGTATACTAAAAAGAAGAAAAAACAGACCCAGTTAGTGCTCCTCCGGGGTGTGCCTGTCCTAGTCCGGTTTGTAACAAGATCGTGTGTGTGTGTGTGCGTCTAGTTTGAGCACCTGTGCCTCTGTGGTGTCCATTGGCAAAGTGTTATAATCCATCATCGTAATCAACGAAACAGTTGATAATTGTGTACATAGTCCAAGAGTTAAGACCCCCGGCCCCAATCTTGCGCCATTGGCGAAAATAACTGTAACTAATGGAAATTGTAACACTTTGCCAATAGTTTTTCCTTCTATTTAGTCTTGTCTATTTTGTTTTAAAGGCGTGTTTATGACGCCTCGTCAGCCATTTGAAATTGATTTGAATTTTGCAATATTCAAACGGAAAAATGTGTAGAAAGTGACAAGTGGTGCGGTGGGGCGATGTTCCATCAAGATTGATTCTAACACGTGACCACCACCTTCCATAAACTAGAAACCAAAAGAACATTTCGTTTCATTCTCACGCAACTCAATCTCAAATCTTGTGGCTTGTGAGTGAGACATTAGTCGCAACCAAAAAGCTTGATGCTTGAACTTTGACTTTGGCCATATTTGCGCAACATGTAGCCTGAGATGGCTAGCCAAAAACCAAAAACCACCGACGGCATCATTAAGACTAAACAACATTTGGCCAGGCACGACCCAGGCCAACTGATTAATTGCACTCAGTGCAGAATTTGACTTTGTTTTTACGTTTTTGTGTTAAAGACTTGAGGAGCAAACAACAACACACAGGGGCAATGGTAATTACCATGCTAAAAATTATGGGGGGGAAGTCATTGGAGGAGGAGGAGGAGGGAGGGAGGGTGTCTAGTAAGTGGCTGCTTGTGATACCCACCAAATAGAATAGTTTGTGTATTTCGAATTGCACTTAATATGGAATTTCAAGTTCAAAAGATTTTAACGAAAAAAATCCATTTGATCTGGCCGAGAAAGCCGTGAGCCATGCGGCAAGTTGTCTTGTCGATGATGTCAGCCAAGATCAAAGGAGATTGGTAAATGTTGCTGCTAATTTTGTTATAGCAAATTGATTTATTTATGTTTTATATGCTTACACTTAAAGAAAAAAGAATAATTTAACTAAATTCATTGTAAATATTGCATAGGAATAGTCTTTATTCCTATTGCCAAGTGCATTTTACCAATTTGGCCACCATTTTTGGTCTGGTTGGTTGTCTGTTTGATTTGCATATGTCGGATTTGCAGTTGCCAGAAGTTTCTTTTAGTTTGTTTTCCTTGATGTCTGTTAGATCTCTGAAATTATGTCGTTATTTGTGCCATTTTTGGCAAAAACTGTGCGTCGATAAGCCAATGATGATAAATTCCAACAGCCACCACTTACAGCTTGGCTCTCATCGACTTCAGTATTGTTGGTTGTCTTGTCAAGGAAGGAGTATGTCAATTGCTTGGCTAATGGCTGACTCTTAAAGTGTTGTAAACGTTGCAATGGGAAGCTAACGAGGCATCGTTTCTTTGCCTTTCTTTCTCTCTTTCGTTTTGCATTCATCATAAATATATATAGAAATGCTGTTATAGTGAGGGAAATGCAGAGAAAGAGGGAAAAAACGACAGTGCCAACGATGGCCAATTAATTTGACCAGCCCAAAAATGCTCAAGGCAATTGGTAAGCAGTCAAGTGCCACAATTGAATAGATAATAACTCACGCCCCACCTAAGCATTCGCATCCACATCATCCACCCACCTAGCCTAATCCTCTAATGCCACTAGCCATAAGCAATGACCGTTGACCACAATACCGAACACCATCTTCTACAGGTACATACATACATGGGCGTAGACCTAATCCCAAACAAATTTCACTCTTAAACATCATGACCAATTTAATATCTACTTAACCAATAAGCCATCCTTGATGAGGAAAAATCCTACGCCCATGATCTGCCACTAGCAACAAAGGCATGTTACTGTTTGCATCTATTCAGATTGCTAATATGATTGGTGATTACAGATTAGAAAACAAATATTTCACAAATATTACCACTAATAATTTTGCCATGTAAACATGCAGACCCCAGACCGGCAGGAGAAGAGCTCAGACCGTTCAGATAGTCATCATCATCATCGTTATGATCATCATGATGATGGCTGGCTATGCAAGTGTTCATAGCGATAACCTTTTGACTCTGGCCGGGAAACTGGGCATCGGCAATAGGAACTCTCTCTCTCCCGTTGCCCCTCTCATGCCCCATTTGGTTGTTTTGCAGGCTGGTGCAAAACTGACAAATTGAATGAATAAAAGAGCAACAAGTTGGTCATAGTTGCAACATTTTGAATGGAAACGATGCCAAGAGAGTAGCTTTCTGTCTTTTTTCCTCTAACTCTATTTCGACTTTTGGTTGAGGCGCAAAAACATAAATCGAAACACTTGCTCCGGCTGCGTATGGCTATGCCTGCGCCTGCGCCTGTGCCGCCCCCGAACCAACCGCAATTGCCAGGAACCGCCCAGGCGCAGCAGGTTCCATTTGTTGGTGCGCCTTGGTCGGTCGGTTGGCCGATCGGTTGGTAGGTGTTGCCTTGGCCTGGCTTTGACCAGAGGAGAATAGGACTTGCGACTGCGAAATGAAGTCGAAAATTGCAATTCCAAAACGTTTGCCCTCGGCTAAAATGTAGAGTGGATACAAGCCAAGCTGCAGCAGTTGTTGTGTACATACATGTACATTGTTGGTATGGCGTGAGGGAACGATCTTTTTGACGGAGACGGCGACGTTTCGTTTTGGTCGGTCATGTGGCCGTATCTATTAGAGGTTAGCCGATTCCAGCACATATGGCCAAGCTCTGCTTTAGCAGCCAGTCGCGCTTTATTAATTCACTCGACGGTTGCCGCGTCTTGGCGGAACTCTTCAATTCTTTGAATGGGGTTTGCCTAGTTACCTGTTGATTCAACTCTAATTTGAATGCCCGAATTTTGCTTCATTGACTCACTTTACACTCACTCTGAATAAATATTAGAGAGGTTAAAAGGAATTGACGACAAGGCATTCTTTTGAATATTTCTCGAGTACAATATTTGCGAGATTCGTTGTTATTTTACAGAGGGTATTTTAAAGTCGTCTACCTATGCATGACTCAAAAACAAAAATAAAATGTTGTCTCTGTTGTAGTTATTGCGGGTGCGGGCGTCGTCTTCCTCCTCCACCTCGACTCATATGTTGGGTGGGTTGGGACATAAATCGGCCCCAGGTGTCTAGGCGAGCATTTCCCACGGATTAGTGCATAAATAAAGAAGGTCAGAGCAGCGTCAGAGTTAACTAGATATTTCAAATGATGTGGCAGAGGTCGAGCCGATAGAAGAAGGATCTCTCTCTCCCTCTCGATCGATGCTTTTAGTAACAACTTAATTTTGCGTTTAATTCCCTTAGGCGGGTGGTCGTATCCTTAGGGATTTCTTTCATTTCCTTCAGCTCATTAACACATTCCCTAAATCGATTAACAAAAAAGCATAGCAGAGCTTTCCAAGCCACACGCAGCGGTTCTCACGCTGCGCCCCAAGAAACTAAAAAAAACAAAAGCCGTTCCAAGCAATTTAAGATTAGCAACAGTTAACAAAGATTGGCAAAAGCCGAAGAGAGGGTAAAAAAAAGGGTAGACAAAGGAATTGGCGGCGTCACTCCAGGATCTCATAATGATAATACTTAATAATAACAGTCGGTCAGCCAGGACCACCAAACCACCAGTGCTGATAAGATGCTGTCCGGTCTCTGTGTGTGTGTGTGTGTGCGTTTGTTTATATGCACAGAAAAGATGTGCCAGATAGTAGGATAGGATTTCGATGCAGATGGAGAGAAGGGAAGAAGGGTTAGCGGCAGAAGGTGAGCCTCCATCTTCGAGACTTCATCGATAATCGCGCATTAAGCGTGCGTAAGTCACGTCACCATTGGACGACGGAAGGGAGTGGAAAAGTGAGAGGAAATCAAGGAAGACCTTGCCCTGGGTGCGATCGCGATAAGCGCGACTTTTGCCTCGGTTGCGGTACGTGCTAAACCCCTTTTGCTGCGATCATTTTAATTATACACAACAAAACCAACCTCAGGCGCGCCCCTTTCTCTCCCTCTCTCTCTCTCTCTCTCCCTGTCTCCCTCTTTACATTTCCACTCCTCTTTTGGCAGGGTCAAAGCAACGCAAATTGCTTGGCTGGGTCAATGTTTGTTTTACAAAACGAAGGGCCATAAATACTTAATTTGGCCAACGGTTTTCGACCTGATGAAGTCATCGAGTCCATCAATTGCTTAGCAATTACCTGACGATTTATTCTCCAAGCGACCGAATTCTCAAGAAAAAAAAGAAGAAGATGAAAAACGCGACACAGAAAATGGAATAGCGACAAGTCACAAGCAAGCAAGGTGAACTAACGACTCATGGAGCGCTGCTATCCGTCATCATCGTCGTCATCCTGTTCGGATGCACGCTGTGAGTTTGTCCCTGAGGCGTCCACCTCGAGATAATCATGGACCAGTTGGCAAATGTTCTCCGATGCCTCACTAAAGTTGCCCTCCTCCAGTCCCTCACCCACATAGTGGTAAACGAAGGCGCGCCGCTGATAGAGCTTGTCGAACTTATTCACCAGGCGACACCAGGCGATACGTATGTTGGTGTTGTTCGATATGGCTACGCAGGCGCGATTTGTAGGAGCGAGATCACCGCCGGGCACATAAACCGGCGGCATGCTGCTCACACCGATCTTGAAGCCTGTGGGCGACCAGTTAACAAATCGAAATGACTTTGTCCGCTTGATGTTCTCCAGAGCCGTATTGATCTCATTGGGAGCAATATCGCCGCGATAAAGCAGCACGCAGGACATGTACTTGCCATGAGCCGGATTGCAACGTACCATCTGATTGCTCATCTGGAAGCACTGACCTGTCAACTGGGCCGTCGACATATCCACGAACTGAGAATGTGTGATTGGCACCAGAGGGGCATAGTTGATCAACGGGTAATGAATGCGTGGATATGGCACCAGATTCGTCTGCAACTCCTGGAAGCTTACACTACTCTGTCCTGCAAAACGCTGTGAGGCCGTGAATCCAGAGACCACCTGGCCGATGATGCGGTTTAAGTTCGTGTATGTGGGTGCTGGCACATTTAAAGTATTCGCACAGATGTCATAGAGTGCCTCATTGTCCACAATGAACGACACGTCGGCACAGTCCATGGAGAAATGCGTGGCCAATAGAGCATTGTAGGGCTCCACAATCACCGGCGAGATACTGAAAGCAATTGTGGGTGGAATGAAGAAACCTTTTTTTGTATCAATTTACTTACGATGGCGAGGGATAAACCAAAAACTCAATGATGGTCATCTTTTTCCCAAAATCCTCCACAAGCTTCTCCATTATGCGTGTGCCCAAGCCTGAGCCAGTTCCACCGCCAATGGCCCGGAACACTAGAAATCCTCTTAGACTGCGACAACGATCAGCCACCCGTCTAATGGCATTCATTGCTCTGTCCAGAAGCTCGCTGGCCATCAGATTGTATCCACGAGCAAAGTTACTGCCACTGTCATCCTTGCCGGTTATTAAGGTATCCGGATGAAATAGATTGCGATATGCCCCAGTACGGATTTCATCTGGAAAATGGAAAACAATCATATTAATCGAATGAGAATCCAAATGAGTGCCACGCCCACCTATAACAGTTGGTTCCGTATCAACCATTACTAAACGCGGCTGCACACATGGCTGCTGGCTTGTGAATTCAAAGAATGTGAGAAAGGAATCGTCGCAGGGCTTTTGTATGAGACGCCCGTTGGCCAAAATGCCATGCTCCAGGCAATACAGCTCCCAACAGGCATTGGCTATCTGGACGCCAGCCTGTCCAATGTGTATTTGTATGATCTCGCCCTTGCCGGCCATCAAAAGCCGCCGTCAGGTGCACCCACCCACTCGACCGGGTCAAAAAATGCTGCGAATTTAGCAAAAATTCAAGTCTAACATGAAAATAATTTTGTTTTATAAATTTTTAGAATTTTGGTTTCATTTTATAAAATACATGACAATAATGTGATCGACCGAAAAAATCAAAAATAATAATAATGGGCTGAACATTGTCGCTCTTTCTTGTTCATTTAGAATATAACATTGATTTATTGTCCGCACGCGGATTAAGTCAGTTTTTGTGTGAAAGCAATTTAGATCATCATCATATAGTTGATATTAATATACAATACATAGAATACATGGTTCTTATAGTTACTTAGAGGTCTTTCCGTGCTCAATAAATAAATAGGAAGTGGTCCATTAGCTTAGAATTTGGAACGGCTAGGTGTGTGTATAATACAATTTGAAGCAGTCGCGATTACTTTCTAACTAGCTTTTGATACAACAGTTCGATCTGATTGATCTTCAGGAATGTAGTTGCAAATGAAATTCATTTTTACTGTCATTTTTTTATAGAGAAAAGAGAAATATAGAAAGACTTTTAGCTTTGCTGTTGTTTAGTTTGAATTGAGGACTAGATAATATGCTATACGATTCATACGTCCAGAGACTTGGTTTCTTGTTCATCGCTTGTTACTGTTGCTGTAGTTGCAGAGATCTAGAGTAGAGATTGTTCCAGCAGGATGCGTTCAAATCCTGGTGGAGGACTATGCGTAAAGTTGTCCAAGATGATATCCAATATGGCTCCATTGCCCACTGGCAAAATTGAAATTATTTATTTTTCAAATCAAATATTAATTTTGTTTTTCAACTTACCATAGATTACTGGAAAGAGGGCAGATCCACGGACATTTCTAAAGGGCACTTCGAGATTTCTACCATTAAAATAGAAGTTTAATTCAACATGATCAAAGGCCACACCAACAACGTCGCCCTCATCAGGAAAATCCCTTTGTGGCGCTCGAATCAAAACATCTCCCACATCCAATTCATTTGCTCTTGGTTCCGTAGTACCTGTCGTCATTAGTAGATCCTCTTGCAGATCCTCTATGGCAATTAGTCCAGCCGCTGCTGCAACTGAATTATTAAGAATTCCATTCGGATTGGTGGCCTCGGGTTGTTTGCACCTGGCTGCCACCACTGGACGAAACTCTTCGTCATTGTGTCGTGTAGCATTGTCCGAGCACAGACACCAGGATTCCCGATCTCCGCCACCCCATTTTCGGCTAAGATCAGTTTGATGGGTACCCAAACCAATTGACCAGCTGCCGTTCTGTTGGATCTTTACCTCAAAGTACGATTTGGACTGAACCAGTGGGGCTGTGGCCAACACTCCCCCGGTACCTGTGACCCGCAGCTGATGCGATAAAAGTATGACGTCGGGACCTACATAAATAAGATAAGCAAATGTTGAACGACAAAAGAGACTTTGGATATTATCATATTATTACCCATATGGGCTGCATCCAGGTGTACTTCTGGCTGTGAGTTATTGAACTGAAAAAAAGAATGGAAATAAATGTTAGGGAAATGATTTGAAAATTTCGCTTGAAATTGGCGCCCCTGTAGCACTGATTTTCGCATTCCTGTGACGTCATTAGAGACGTCCTAGAACCTAGGAAAAATGCACAGAATTCCGTAGCGCAATTTTGTATACTTACCCGAGTTGCACCTGTTGTTGGTTTCCTTAGTTGGCCGCACATGCGTAGGCAGCAAAACATTTTTACCAATTTTTCGCGGTATACCCAAAACTCATTAGTTTCTTTTTTTGAAATTCAGAAATTGTGTACGAAAATATTCAGTTTTTAATGCTGTTTTTAAACACCCCCGAACAACGGTTTGCAACGAGCCACATGGAACCAAATCGAACTCGTAGCGAAAACACAAGGCCGACTAACTTATACTCTTCACATACTTTTTGTTTCAGGGATTATTAAAGGTGAATTTATCTTCCATAAACATTTTTTTCATTCTTCAATTCCCCAACCAACTTTAGGTTATTTTTGGTTAAGCGGCTTTTGAATCTCAAAGTGGTATTGATGCAAAATTGGCAATGGTGAAGTTTAGACCGTGAGTGAGTGAGGCGCCAACGCAACATCCTTGAGGGATTTATAATATGGATAAGTATCCAGGATTGCGATTGCCAGTCTTGATTCTGTGAAATGGTTGGAAATAAGAGAAATATTAGAAATTATTTACATTTTTATAATGGAATTCATTCCATTCTTACCTGGAATGGACCAATAGAGGATCCTTTTTGTAGAGCCTCAATTCGCCATGCATATGGGAATTAGATTAATACAAATCCTCAATATGATTGTAAGTTGCTTCGGTGACGTTCAGATACTCGTCCAAATTGACTGGCACCACGGGCACACTAGGTAACAACGAGAGAACGTAGGCCATAGCCGAATTATCTTGATTGGAGCTCAAATAGACTTCACCAAACAAAGGCACACATCTCGAGACACCACGGTGCACCGTTAAGAAGGCATCACAGAATTGATATTGTTGTTCAGACAAATTCCTTGGACGCCAACATAACTGCCCTCAACTAGATCCCAAGCACACTTATAGCTCTTGATCTTGAGCCAAGTTGTGGGCGCACTCGTTAGATTACTCTTCCAAACAAATAGTTGGAATCCTTTGTTACGACATTGGGAGTAGCAACAAGTTCCTTGAAAGTTCCTGTAGAAAACAGAAAACTTGTCATTTGGACCCTTGCCACCATCAGCTCGTCGGCTCCATCGTTTAGTGCCACATTCTTCCTCTACTGCATTATATCGACAACATCAACCAATTGCTACCAATTGCTTACGTCATTGATATTACGCTTATATGATAATGTGACTTTGATTCTTGGGCTGCTGATAAAAAGATAAATGAAAACTTTAATATTTATCATTTGTGCTTTCCAGATCGGATATATATCAAGCAACTTGTAAATACGTACCTTGGGGACTGGTGGGATATTATTTAATAGTCAGCATTATTGCTGCTATTTTTTGGGCCGGAAGGCGACAGACGGAAACCCACGAATCTCTTATTCGGAACCCTGGCCCTGGGTTCGAGATGTAATACATCTGGTATATTTTGACTAACACTGAGTCTACAGTGGCCATTTGTTAAATTACTTCATAAAGGAATCCGATATCTCCTGTGAAAACAATGTTCTTTTGCTGGTGGACACGGTATTCAAAAGACAGGAATACCGAAATCAGCTTAACGAAATACAGCAAAGATGCAAATCCATTAATTACGACACGCTGGCTCTCTTCTGGGCCTTCATAAGCAGTATTAAGGAGACTCTAAAGAACATTTTCCAAGTCATTGATAAGGATGAGTTCGTTTTGACAAAACTTAACAGCGACCGGATGGAGCAAAAGGGGAAGTCGTTTGTGAGTCATATGCCGGTCATGCCCCTAAAGATGTGTGCCGAGGGTGGTGGATTGCTGAGTTTTATGGTTTATGACGCAGCAAGTGATCTTTAAATAAAATTAAAAATTATGTACCCATGATGCAATTCTGTTTTAACTTAAGAGGGTGGGTTTTTGTCCATTTCATCCAGATTGGGATCCCCTATTGATTTGGATTTAAAAGTTAGCGGGATCTATAGCCTGAAAGTAGCTATTTCCGGGCAAAGTGTGGCCGAATATGGCATTGGCAGATGCAAATTGCAAACAAAGAATTGTGGCGGGAAATCGGGATATGTATAATTGCAAATGAGGTAATTTTAAATAATTGCAACGATTCTGCCATATTTTATGACATCTTGGAATCTCTCATAAACATTTTGTAAATATAGAATGAATTGAAAGTATTTAAAGTTGTTTTTTAATTGTAATGTATTTAATTGTTGAATTGCACCACAAAAAGTGAATACCCTACGAATACCCTTTCCGAACCACACCGAACCGAACCGAGCGAAAAAAAGCATCGAACTTCGAACCGATGTGGCGAACCGCAACAGATGAGCCCAACTCCAACCGATGAGCCAAACCGATGAGGCGAACCGCAACAGATGAGCCCAACTCCAACTTTACTCACGAACTCGAACATGTTCGCGCGTTTTACTCACATGTTCGAGCGGTTTACTCACGCGTTTTCAAACCGCTAGCGGTTTAGAGTGACCAACCTTTATCATTTATCGATGCCAACTAGTATTGGCAAAACTATCGATACTTTTGATGCCAATGTCATACCGTTATCGACTCCATCGATAACCAAACTTTTAAATACGCCCAGGTGGCGCTGTTAAAGTGCTCAGTGGCGCACTGTGGGGCGTTTGCTCATTTTAGGTTGTAAAAATCATAGCTGCTAAGCCCGCCAACTACTTAATGATTTTTTGATTAACACCAGTACTTAAAGATTCCGTTTTATTATTTATAAAAAATCTCATTGTGTTTCCATCATTCGTATTTCTGCTTTGGCATACTACTTTTAACTAGCTTGAAAAGAAAATACAAAGAGAGAAAAAACCAAGAATAGTCAACTTTAATATTTGATTTGAATTTTTGCTCTTATTAATTTCTTTATTATTTCTTTTAAATCAATCATTTAAAGAATTCACCTTAGGGACACTTTTCAGAGGTTACCACTAATTTGCGATATAAATCAGAGACACGAGAGCTCTTGTGACAAACAGTGCCTCCTCCGCGTGATAGTTGATGCTCCTGCCGATTTATGTCTCCTATACAAATCCAATCGCCGCCACCGATTCGCCAACGATGTATCTTAATGCCCGACTCCTGGGAAACAGCCCATTTAGAGTGATCCAGAGTAGTTCGAAAGTCCAGGGATAAACTGGAACTTGAGATTTCCTCGACGTTGAAAACCTTTTGATTGCCCTCGCAGCGGTTGGGCAAATTGTTTGCACCATCGCGCCAAGCCTCAACAAAAAGATTGACATTCAGGGCCGGAGCCACAACATCCGCGTAGAGCTCTACATTAGCTTTTGGGCTCTTGCCGAAAACGCGGAATTGTTTGCCCCCAAGTGAACGCAACTCCAGTTCCTTTTCGTAGGGCGACTGTGTGCGCCATTGCCGTTGTAGGGCGCGTTCCAAACTTGGAAACAGCTCGCTAGTCGTTTGAAGCAGAGGATTCCTTTCGTAGTAGAAATGTGGTTCGTTATAGACCAAAATTTCACCCACTTTTTCTACGCCAGCCGGATCGAGAGTTACACAAAGTAAACTCTGTCCATAATTCTCTCCCGTCGTTGGATAGCTATATTGCGGAATAGTCGGAAATTTAGGTACAGAATGGACCAACCAGATGCCAGTCTCGCCATCGCTGGCCACAACACCCTTGGTATGACCGCCCGTAGTTGACACGGTGCCATTGGGAAATTCATCATTGTAGGCAGCCAGAAGGATGTGACGCTCGTCCGCGAAGAGGGGATTCAATGTCTGAGCTGGTATTGAGTTGGCATCGCTAATGTGCCGACCCGACATTTGCCAGCTATCATAGCTATTGCTGGTCACGTAAAAATAACGCAATCCACTTGCATCTGCAACAACATGGTTTTTGGAAAAGTGTTTGGGCAACTTGTACATGTACCACCTGAATGAATGTTGGATTACATAGAGATACATAACCAAGATGGCTAGATGGGAACACTTACCAATCGACATCGTTGCCCTGCTCATCTTTGCACGAAACCCTCTTGTTTGTGGATGTGCTAGCGAGGCAGCAGCTAGTCCATACAATAAACAACCAAATACAAAATAATCTCATTTCTGAAGCATCCGTCGTTAATGGCAGCTCGTCAATAACTAAGTGTCTGCTTACATTTCTTTATTCAATTGAGTGCAAAGAATCTCTTACAGGGTGTCTCTAATTGCAAATGGGTGTACCTAGCCAGTCTGAAAAGGTGGCTACCTTCATCAGGTAGTCATGCACTCAGGTAAAACATTTTACTGCAGTAATAGAAAATCTACCTATTTGGTGATCTCATTGAGATGACCCTATATACATAGTTTATGTACTCTGCCCTCATAAATCCATCTGTCTCCTTATCAGCAAACTCTTCTCTCTTGAGAACAAGACAGAGAGAGTTCAATGAGATAAGAAAACAAATATTTCATCTGCCTTTCAAATGTTTTGCAATATTTAAATTATTATTATTTTAAGTATAGGAGAATATACAGTTGGACCTCGATTATACGGCCTCCGATTAACCGGGCACCCCTATTATCCGGGATGAAGTTGAATTTGTTTCATTCTCACTATTAACCGTGATTTCTAAAACAACATAATAATTGTAGAACTAAGAAACATTTGTTTGTGGATTCATTTAAAGATATGTACGTATGTACATATGTATGTACTTAAAAAATTTCAAGTACGAAATACGTGGATATTTTGCTGTCGATTTACCGTGTTTTTCGATTTTCCGTGATGGCTCTGGTCCCGACCGTCCCGGATAATTGAGGTCTAACTGTAATTGGAAACTATCAACCTAACTATATTTTACAAGCAACAAGGAACTTGACGTATGCGAATCCCTGATTTCGATGAATTTTGGATATGTTGAAGAATACGAAGTCATTTGAAGCTGTGCGAAATATTTCGCCGCACTATTCTATATTTTCCTAATAGATCGCATTTAAAGCTATAACTTTGGTGACTTATAGCTAAAACGCCGAGTCGACTTAAAGCAGCTCGGCGGTGAAGACGTAGAGGTCCTGAAGAAATCCTGGTTCAACCCCCGCCCGAAACTAGTTAGTTTTACAATTAGACATCCATAGACTAGCCTGGGGATTCGAACCCGGAATCATCGTTGTTCAGTTGCCTAAACTGGGCCACTTAGTTGACAACTTATCTTCCGAGAACTGCAAATATTTAAATTATTTCAATTGAAATAGAGAGCAGTAGTATTTATGTATAAGGTACTCTCACACACACACACACCCACATTGAAAATAAAGTAGTTTATACAATTACACAAAACAATTGTTAAATTTTTTATTTATTATTTGTATTATTATTATAATAATTTGTTTGTTTTTACTTGTCTTGTTGTTGTTGTTGATCTGCACATTGCCTGCTGTTGTCATTGCATTTTTCTCTCTGCTGTGCTGTATTTTTTTTCATTGTATATTTCTTTTTGTTTTTCGATCCGCCTGTCTCCCAGAGGGGGGAATATTATCAGTATATATATCAAATAGGGTATGCTGATTACTGGTTTGCTTTGGTTTCATCTGTTAATTATTTTTGGTTTTTTGTTTTTTTGCAATAATCATAAAGTTCTGTTAATTAATTGAAACAATTTTTATGGTTGAAATTTCTCTATATCCTATGTTATTGGATTTTCTGTCAATATCTCAAAAGTTTCAGCTTTCTATTTGCCAATTCGGTTCAGTTTTTAAGAGTTTCGGTTATCGTTTCGGTTTTCTGTTTGCGTATGCAACAATACAAATACATTTAAACTCACAATACAATATTTTTTTTCTAAATATTTATGTATGCGTTTCTTGTTTTTTTTTTTGTTGTTTTTTGTTTTTTCTTTTAGTAGTTTATAATTTATTAATATATTGAATTGGGCTTTCTTTGTTTTTCATATATATATATATATGTATATATATATAAAGAACAAGGCTGATATTTATGTAATTTTTTTGTTTGTTTAATTAATAATTAGCTACATTTTTCACTTTCTTTTGTTATCGGTTGAAGAATCTCTTTTTACATTTTTAGTAAATGTTTTCAATGTTGTTTTTGTTGAAATAAAATTGAAAATTTTTCAAAATTCTTTTTTTTTTATTTAAATAAATGAACCTTAAAGTAGGCAAAATTTTGCCCTTTTGTTGTTGTTGTTTAGTTAATATTATTTGTTATAATTATAAGTATTATTATGATAAAAGTTGCCTTAATACGGAATTATAATCATTATATCTCTGAAAATTGCCGCTGATTTTGTTCATATATATATATGTATATGTACTATTTATATATATGTTTTGTGTATAGTTTAAATCGGGCACGAGTTTGATATGTTTTGAATTGTATGTGTGTTTCCACTTCATGTTTTTTTTTTAAATCATCGATCATCTTTTAGCCATATTCATCAATATCAATTTTCTCTACTTATATGCTTGTGTGTGTGTGTATGTATATATATTATATAAATCCATGTATTTGTATAATTTGCTTTTCATTCGCAAAAATTTTCACTAATTTAAAATTCGTTTCTTTTAAGGTTTTTCCTATGCGCATCTTCTTCTTCATGTGTGAAAGGATAAAAAAAGGTAAGTAAAATTAAATAACGAAAATAAAACAAGTTTTTGAAGTTTTGTTTAACGAACAAAATATATTTATTATGCATAATTAATACCGTCAATTGAAAAAAGAGGCTAAGTAAACGCTACACATTGAAAACGCAAAATAAGTGAATATATATATATAAATATATCTGTATATATATATGTAAGTATATATAGTAAGATGTTCCTATATAAATTACTTAAATATTAGTTATTAGATGATGATTCTCATTAAAATGTCTTTTGGTGGCAATCAAAAGGGTTAGGGTCGAGGGGGTAACAGAATAATAAATTAAAAAATTAATAAATTTTGTTTATTTACTGGTTATTATTTTTTTACGGGAATCAGTATAAAGTATAGTTATCCAAAACACAGAGAACGACAAATACAATTAGTAGAGAGATTGCATTGCGTCCCCTATAAGTATGCTTCGGGGTTTTTTAAGTATGTTGATTATTTTTTAGTATTCCCTCTTTCAACTATTACTAAAAAATGTTTTGTTTCCATGAACTTTGCACATACATATATGTTGTTATTATTTGTTTTTTTTTTTTATTTTTGGTAACTGCTTTGCCTTGCTTAGGTTAAAATTGTTTAAAAACCACATCAAAACATATCGCTTGTAAAAGTTTCATATTCTTTTGTTTTTCTTAGTTTTTGGGTAAATGTTTTTTTATTCCATTAGCTTTAATTCGCTGATATGTATCTTGTTTAAACTGTATGTAGTTTTTGTTGTTCTTTGTTGTTGTTGTCTATTTATGTATATATGTATATATATATTCATATAATGTTCCCATAATTCATATTGTTTAGTTTTTTTGTTTTTAATGTTTTTCGTCTGTCTTTTTTTTAGTATTTTTGTTTTGCTTTTCTTATCGTTTTACAAACTAGTCTTCCAATTTTCTTCTTATACATAGGTATATATGTATGTATATATGTATGTATTCGAAGAGAATATTTTATTTACTGAAAACAAATTAAATCTTTATATTTTATTCACTTTATATATTCAAAATTGTTTTTGAAATGTCATTTTCGAAAGTAAGCCATGAGAATATATAAAACTTAAAAATGTCAGAGACAAATTGCGTTGGTTTTTTTTTTAATTGCACAAAATTCTTGACACACACACATGCACACACACACCAACACACTCATGCAATTACCCACACATGCATACAGCCATTCATATTAGTATGTAGAATGCATTTTACATTGCTTTTCATTTGAATGTAATTCTTGTTCTTAGATTTAAAATTAATTTCGAAAATATTTGCTTAGTCATAGCTTCTATTACTTTCTTCTCTTCTGTTTTGGTAAACGTTTCACATTAGTTTTAATTAAGCTTACTTTAAAGTTGTAAATATTTTTGTTGTTTGTAATTGATTTTTTTATTCTTGTTTCTTTGTTATTTCCTATTTAAAGGCGCAATTTAATGATATGCATTAGTTTTGTAATATATATATATAATTTAACTTGCTTAGTTACTTATTAAACCTAATTGTTTAAGTTTTCCGATGAAAGTGTGCGGTAGTCTATATGTATATGCGTGTGTGTGTGTGTGTATTTGTATAGATATTCATTATTCTGAAGTAAACCAACGCGAAATGCCCTGAAACAGCTGATGCTATCGAATCAATCGGGCGAAATACATAGACCAACAGCTGCTTGTCCCTATTTGTAGACTCACAGATACATCTACATATATACTGTGAGTCACTATAGTCAGATAGATATATCCAAAATGTTGTTGGACTGCATTTGCTGCGACTATTAGGCAAGAAATAGACATAAGCAAGAAATGTAATTGGACGGAATATGTTTTATAGATTTAACTAAACATTTAAATTATATATAAATCAATTTTAAAAGACATTGGAAATCGAAGAGGTTTAGACGGGGGGTGTGGTGTGGGGGGCTTTAGCCAATTTTAGTTCAAGAATCGATCGATTTGTATTTTCAAAAATATGCCTTTGGTATGTCTAGTTGTTTCTCTTTTTTCTTTTGTTTTTGTTTTTTTAGCCTTATTCTAAAATAAGTTTTAAATTATTTGCTTGTTTTGTTTAACAAATGTTTTGTATAGAGATTAGATAGGGCAAGTTTTGGGGGGTAGGGATAGGGGAAAAAATATTGTTAACATAACTCATTTAATTAGTAAGGACAACTTTGGTAAGTTTTAAGATTAAATCATATTGGTTTTTTATATATATATATATATGTATATATACTTAAAGTTCTTCTCATTGAAAGGCAACCGAAATTGGTTAAAAAATGAAATCAAGTTACGCTAGCCTTTTTTTTTGCTTTTTTTGTTTTGTTTTGTTTGTTTGCATTTGCTTTTTGTTTTTAGCCTTTAGCCTATTAACATTATTTATTATACTCGTACATGTACTTGTGTTTTGTTTTTGTTTTCAGTTACAATTGCTGATGGTTGATATACATATTTAATATAATTGGATTTCGTTTGTTGTTATATTATTTCATGTTGCTACATAAGATGATATGTAAATTGATTTTATTTACTTGTTCTCGAATTTGCCCGCTTCCCTTTTCTCTCTCTCTCTTTTTCTCTGTCTCTCTGACTGTTAATTTGTCGTTTTGTCTAACTCCTTTTGGTAGGTCCTTTTGACTCTTTGTCTGTCTACTCCCTTTTATATCTGCAAGAAATGTGACTTGATTGTTCTAGCACTTTGAAAGTTTTGTTTTAGGAATTCGAGTTCGTTTTTTGTTTGTTTTTTGTTTTGTTTTTTCTCTTTTTTTTTATGGAGTCTTTAGAAAGTGGGGAGAGTAGATTAAAATAAATAATTTTCTTCTTGTTTTTTGGGATTTCTGTTTTGTTTTTAGTTATGGGCGGAAAGAGTTTTAGGGTGTCCAGTTCCAGTTAGTTATAAATAAGTTCGAGTCTTTGCAGAGCACACTATTACCTCACCTCACCTCACCTCACCTAGTAGTACTAGCTATCTATACCTCCCTCTCTCTCTCTTTCTCTCCCTCTCTCTCCCTCTCTCTGTCTGTTTCTTTTCATCAATCATTCATAGCTTTTTTGCATATTTGTATTATTAATTATAAATTTTTTTATGTTTGGTCACAAGACTTTGTTAACAAATAAATTTCGAAACCAGCAAATTTTCATATGATGACAACGCGCAACGTTTTTTGTTTTTCCACTTGTTCAACTTTTACTCGTTGTTGGAATTGTTTTCAGTTGTTTTTGGTTTTTGTTTTTGTTTCTACATAGTTTGAGTAACATTTCAAAAATTGTATTTCTAGTTTTTGTTTTTGTTTTTATATATATTGTACGTAATATACATATGACATCATCTATATATGTATTATATGTATTAAAATGTTTTGTTTTTTTTGTTGTTATTTTTCCTTTTTTTTTATTTTCATATCCTTGTTTAATAATTCTAGAAAGAGAGCTATTTAAAGGGCACATTCGGTTAAGCTATAATTATGTTTTTCTTTTCGTTTTTTCTTTTGTTATTTTTTCCTTATTCCCTTAACATTGTAATTTGCTAAACATGTTCGAGATTAAAACGCTTTTCGAGTAAATAAAAACAAAAACAAAAAGTTGTATGCAAAAATGTTCTCAATTCCATATGTTTTTGTTTTTGTGGATTGCGAAAATTAGAAAGGGGTAACAGGAAGGAAGGACGAAAACGAAAAAAAAATGTGGGAATAAAATCAATTCACAAACAGAAACATAGAATCGAATGGAAATCAAATTTAGCTTGCTTTATATATATACATATGTATATATATATGCATTATGGTTGTTTATATATAATCTATGTATATGTATGGGCATATCGACTGATCTCAATCCTATTGTAATGTATATTTTTCTACAAGTATTAACCCATTTTTTTTGTTTTGTTGTTTTTCACTTAATTGGTTTTCAAAATTTTTTGTTTTCCTGTCGAAAAATTTTACTAAACTGGTTTTTCGGGTTTTTTTTATAAATTATGAATTTGTCTTTTGTTTTTTTTGTTCATTTTTTGTTTTTTTTTTTGTTTTTCTGCAAGTTTGCATTGTTTTTTTTTTTTTGTTCTACAGCTAAAGTTTTGTTTTTTTTTTCTTTCTTTTTATTTGCCTCCTTTTGCATGGATCCGTTTCATGCGGAGCGTTTTGTTGCATTTGAATCAAACTCAAGATGAAAATTTTTGATGTTGGTTGTTCATTCATTCATTCATTCAGACCACTGGCAACACGTACGAATATACATGATGTGGATGATGGTGGTGGTGGTGGTGCGCATAGTGGTGCGGCTGCGGCGGCGGTGGTGGTGGTTGTGGTTGAATGGTCGCGCTGCCGGGTCAAGTTGCTGTCGGCGTCATCAAAAACTGCTGCTGCTGATGATGATGATGGAGCTGATGATGTTGTTGATGGTGATGGTGGTGCGGTTGTTGTTGTTGTTGCTGCTGCTGATGATGTTGCTGCTGATGAAAATGTTGCTGTTGTTGTTGTTGTTGCTGCTGCAGATGCATTTGCGTTTGTTGTGGCTGCTGTTGCATTTCGCGTTCTAGTTTTTTAGTTAGCAAATCATGCCTTGATTCCATACCCGCTCCTCTGTAAAATAGAATAGAACAAAAAAAAGTTTTCATCCAATTGATTAGCGGAGATTGGCTTGGTAAATGGTTGCTGCTGGATGGTTGCTTTTAACTATGATAGGGGTGCAATCCACTACAAAACATGCTTTCAATTATGGTTGGGTGCTCAGTGGTGCATAGAAAATTTTTTGAACAACTCGAGTCCGAGTTAATTTCAGAGAGAGAGAGAGAGGGGAGTCAGCTTTATCCGTCCGTCTGATTTAACGTTGTCCAAGCCATTTTTATGGCTTCAAGTTTTATGCAAAACTTTTACCCTACTCCCAACTTTTCACGCCTTATACATCGTGTGTAGTCACTCCCCACTCCCCACCCCCCACTCCGCCCTCTTTTACTTTCTTCTTCACGGACCCTTTACCTTGGATGTACATGTAAACGATTTAAATTGATTTTCAACAAGCAAACAGCTAACAAGGAAAAAAATAGAAGGAAAACATAATAAAAATAAATAACAGTCCGAAGCAGCGATACCCTAACGCGATACACTAACCTTCCATGTCGATCATAAATTTATACTCGGATATATTCATGTCTCTTAAACGTTTAGATTACAGTGAGTACAATAAGTTTGAAGCAAGATTTCATTTAACTTTCAGGCGAAGCGTAAAAATTGTTTAACGCCGTCTACCGTCTAGCGGTTCTGTATAGTGGGGGGAGGGGGCGGGGGCTTTTTGGTTTAGAGTGGTGTGCCAAGCGTATGTTTTGCATTTTTTATAAAGTTTTTTTTTTTGCCTTCTTTTTGCTCGGCTTGTTTGCTGTTGTGATCGCTCGTCACGCTGCTTTTTCTTGCGCAAAATTGAAAATGAGAAAAAATGAAATAAATTTATGTGGTCTTTTAGCATTTTAAAAACGTGCACACACACACAGACACACACACACGATACACTCACATTTAAGCATGGCTAAGGAGAGGCTGGGAGGACTGGGGGGAGGTAGGAGATTGAGGTGCAAAAAGTAAGAATTATTCAGTGGCTAAAGGGAAGCTTGCATTTAACTAGCAGGATGTCTGAGCGGGCTACCACTTCAGTTTGCCATATGAAACGAGTATCCTTCTCTCTCTCCTTAGCTGCATTCTATGCCCTCCATTTAATATGTGTGTGTGTGTGGGTGTGTGTGTTGTTATCGTAAAGTCAAGTGGTTTAAGGCTACTATAACTTACTAGCTGCTTCTGTTTCGAAATGTTTTTTTTTTATTACATACGTTTTAATTTGTATTCAAATGCTAACTCTTCCCTGTTATAAGAACACACACGTCTACACACACACACACACACACACAATTGAAGTTGTGGCAGTGTGTGATAGAAAGAAAAAGGAAAGAGAGAGAGAGAGAGAGACAACCTACAACTACACTTCTAGTTTTTAGATTAATCTATGATATGTAATCTTTAATTCAATCTATTATATTAATCTGTTTGTCTAGACTTCAACTTTTTTTGAAGTTAATCAAAATTGGGTTTCAGGTGGCTTGAGGTTAATAAATCTTATCAATTTATAAGATTTTAAATCATAGGCAGCACAAAAGCTGAGCAGGTTGTCTGTATAGCTATTTCAAGAACCACCAAGTTCCATCATCAGCAGACTTCGCTAAAGAGTCAACAGTTCTAATGGCCATACCATATCTTTAACGCTAAAAGTAGTTGGGAATTCAAACTACATAAAGCGAAAAGAGAACGGCAAAGCTTGCAATTTTTATGAGCATACCTTTGGGCGCCATCAGAATTAGTGTAAAGGGCTTCGTCTTAACCAACAAACTAAAGATTTATTGACCTGAAGCTGGCTGAAACCCAGTTTTGATATTATATTAATCTTTTGAATTTACCTAAGCCCAGTTTATAGAAATAGATATATACATATATATGAACTAACTGTTCAAAAGGAACCCAATCGACAACCCTGACTCTCGTTTAGTCAATTTGATTTTTAAGCAGGGTATTTGCATATCTACAATATACGGTGTATATACATATATGTTTTGAGAGAGGATAACGTCTAAGTCGTATATACCCCTTATTTGTATGTATGTATTTGTCCTTACTTGTTGTTGCTGCTTGGCTGCTTGTTGTTGTTGTTGTAGTTGTTGTTGTTGTTGTTGTTTATGGTGGCATGCAAAATAAACGGGCAAGCTTAACAATAACAATTTGCAATTTTATAAATAGTTAATGGGGTTGTATATATATATAATTTGTTGATGGTGTTGTTTTAAGGGAGAATTTGTGGGTTGCGGGAGTTTACACGGTGGGGCAAGGGATTACAATACACACACACACACACACAAATACAAGGAACTACATGTAGTTAGGTAAGTAGAAGGCATGCCATATTACTTATGATACATTTGCTTTAGAAAGAGAACGAAAAAAAGGATGCTACCAACCCTTTTGTGGATTGTTGCGTCGGCTTAATCTAATATTTATGCGATTACTTTAAAAACGGATGGGCAAAATATAAGTGGGTCAGCAATTAAAGTGGTAGAAAGAATAAGCATATTTCTGTGTTAGATAGATAGATAGATAGTTAGGGTCTACATATACATAGAGGAAGATTTCTTGATTCATTTTGTTGTTGCTCATATACATACGTCTCTAAAGAGATGATTTTGGTGGTGCTGATTTGGATGAAGTTGGTGGTGCTGAAGTGAATTAACAACAACATTAGAGGTGGTTGTGCTGTTGGTGGTGGTGGTGCAAAGAGAAGATGCGACCAATTGCTGTTGCTGAAGTTGCTGTTGTTGCTGCTGCTGTTGTTGCTGTTGCTGTTGTTGCTGCTGCTGATGGAATTGTTGGAGTTGTTGGCGCTGCTGTTCAAGTGCAGTTGTTGCTGCTGTCAAAATGTTGCTGTTGTTGCCTAAAGAATGAAGTGGTGCTACTAGTGGTGACGGTGGTGGTGGTTGATGGGCAGCAACTAGCATATTACTACTACTGATATGATCTATGTCCAAACCGCCGCCATTTAGCATAAATATCGGATGAAGCGGTGCTGGCGGTGGTGCGGCGGCAACTGCTGCCGCTGTCATGCTTGCTGCCGATGATTTGGGATTCATCATAAGAGCAACATCGTTCAACATTTTGGTTTTGGCGTATTCAATGCGTATCGATCCACGATCCGAGCTAAGTAGATACTTGCCCTGCAAATGCTGCATGGCCTGAGCAGCGCTTGGGGCATCTTTGAATTCAATAAATGCCACTGGACTGGTACCATTGGTGTTGCTGCTTGCTGAATCGACTATGTTGGCATTGGCATTGGCATTTGCATTGGTGATAATTGAAGAGTAGGAAGTTGAAGTTGATTTGGTTGCAGTTGAAGACAAAGTCAGAGGCAGAGTAGAAGTTGTGATTTGGTGCATACCTTTTGTGTGCATTCGTAGGCGACAAAAGCCAGGCATACTGTGCATTATATATATATATTGTTTTGTTGTTGTTGTTGGATATATATATATTTGCGTTATATATAGTAGTCGGTTATCATGTATAATACAAGTGGTGATAGTAGTGGTTGGTGATGGTGGTTAGTGGTGATAGTGGTGGAGCAACAAATGAACCAAATAGAGAACACAAAATTCGATTAGTTACGTTCAAGTGGGAAAGATTAGTTACTTGGTGGTGGTTGTTGTGTGTGATTGGGTGCAAAGGCTGAAGTAAATGGGGTCTCAGGTGGGTGTGAGGGGCATTCAATTAAGAGGATTGGGATTTGGAATTTACCTAGAGAAGACCTCCTTTAGCTCATGCTCGGACACAAATTGTCCCAAATTGGCCACAAACAGCGTCGAGCACGGCGCATTGGCTGCTATCTGGGGATTGCCTGGATGTGTGGCATTATTGGTAGATCCAGCTGGACTCGCCAGCGCTGGGCTGGATAAAAAATGATGATGCGAAGCAGCAGCGGCGGCAGCAGCAGCTGCCCCTTGAGATGGCCCTGTTGGGTTAGATGCGGCAGCGGCGGCGGCAGCAGCAGCTGCCATATGAGCCATAGCAGCTCCGGGATGTATAGCAGTTGCAGTGGTCTGATGATGTGGTGGCATAGCGACTTGAGTCTACATTAAATTGGTGATCCGTTGATTTATACATTGTTAATTATTTACTAGATATGAGAGTGGTTTATTACTCTACTTACTTGATGCATAGGCTGCTCCATTACTTTGTCTGTATTTAGTCAGAGATAGGAGCGTACTGGCACCTGCGGATGCAGTGCCGGATGTACAAGTGTTGCATGCTGCAGGGCAGCAGCTCCGGGCAGTTCAGCAGCAGCGGCTGCTGAATAGGCTAACGGATGATGCCATAGCTCTGGTCCGCCCGGAAAGAACGGTCCACCCAAATCTGCAGAGTCAAAGTTAAGTAGATAACGAAATGTAAATTGAATACAGAGGTGAACATCAGAGAAAACAATTGTTTTGAAAAAAAGTTAAAAGAGATAAAAACAGTTTTCGAGACTTAAACTAATCGCAATTTTTCAAAGTTCGCCGTCTAAGTCTTTTGTTTTTTTTGTATTTTGATAATGATTTTTATTTATGTATGTTGTAAAATTTTAAATGTGCTTGCTACGTTTATGGATAATTTGTTGTTTTTTCTTGAAATTACCAGCACTTTGAGCTAAATTGGGACTCTAATTGATTGGCATTTGCAATCTATACCTAAAAATCTGCTGCACTTTGAGGAGTATTTGACTTGTGTTCTCTTTGTCTGTGTTTGTGGTTGTGTGTTTATATGTGTGTGTGTATATATATATATATCTGTGTTTTACAAGTGATCAAAGTGCAGTAGTTGGTTGTAGAGATATTTAAGGGCGAAATTCAAGTTTTGGGCGTTCAATAAGAATTTAGTTTTGGAATAGATAGATATATAATAGAGAGCATACATACATACATATATAAATGTATATGTATTTATTTAAATTAATAGTTTTCGTGTGTGCTTAAAGCAAGTTTTAATTAACATATCAACTGCTTAATTGTTGGATAGTACGGTGTGTGTGTGTGTGTGTGTTTAGTGTGTGTGTGTGTGTGTGTGTTCGGTGTATGTCGATAGTAGTTAGGTTGTGCCTTGGCGTACGCGTTCGTTTCGTACCATATATATAAACCATAATTTGATATTGATAATTGTTATATTTAATTTTTATTAACTACATACATAAACCATACAAACAAACAAACAAAAAAAAAAAGAAAAAAAAAAGAAGAAAAAAAGAAATTGTTAAGTGAACCAAAAAAAGAAATGTAGCAATTTGAAATGTTCTTTTTCTTGCTTTTGTTTCTTTTTTCTTTTTTCTTTTTTTTTTTTTTTACTTACGTCCTGTGAGTGGGTGCATCAATGCAGGATGTGAGGCTGTTGTCGCTGTATTGGGCTGTGGTTTGGGTTTGCTCACTTTCGTGTTACTCTTGGCGAATTCCAAGCGTATTGTTTGGGGCATATCGGGATCGAAGCGTACACCCTGCTGTAAATGATCAAATCAAGATACAGCGGTTTGTATTTTCTATATTTTTTTGTTCATTTTTTTGTTGTTGTTGTTGTAATAATTGACAGATTCATTAAATCAATTCGCCAAAAAGTAATTTAGAATGTCGCATAAAAGTGACAAGTACACAAAAAAAGAGAATAAGAAATGGTGGCAAAGTTTGTGGTCTTTCGTTTTGGTAGGAGGGGCGGGAAAAGACACAGAACTAAAGTAATTCTTGTGTTATATTGGGTTTTTGTGCCTGGTGAAGAATGCTGCCTAGCACTGTTTGAGAAGATTACCGAGTCAGTATGGATCTGATGAACATGAATGATTCGAGGGTATATAACTAATGATGTGGACTCGTGACAGCCCTTTAAGATCATCGACTGTGATGCAATCTAAGTAACCTTCATTTTTTTGTATCTAGGGATCTATGGTGCTGCGGGGGAGTACAGGATTGGGGGTATAGAGATGGAAGTTAGTGATATTGGAAAGCGGATACACATGCACCAGCGACTTAATATCCAGGGTTTTGGTTTTGCTTTGGTGCTTCATCTTTTTATCTTGCAGATAGTTGTTTCATTTATCTTTTGCCGCAGATGAAAAAGTGTCAAAGTGTGGGTGTGTGAGTGTGAGTGTGATATTGTGTGTGTGTGTGTGGGTGTGAATAGAAGAGTTTCTTAGAGAAGAGAGGGCGATGCATTACCGAAGAATAGAAATCAATACATAGGCATGGGAGATAGAACAAAGGAGAACAGCTTTGGTGAGTGTCAAAATTTATAAAGTTCTTTCAAGCTGGTGTATTTTATTGTTGTTGTTGTAGTTGTAGTGGGTGTGGATACGAGATTTACGGAATAAAATATAATAGAACAGCAGAAGGGCCTCTAAACAGTAAGCCAGGCAATACTAGTTAAATAGTTCCTCTTTTTCAGTTTATTGATTTCTTGAGTGCTTTACAATTGAAGTGAAAATGGCCCAGAACTGTTTTAAAGTCGTTTCCAGTTTCATAAACTAGGAAAAAATTCTTTTAAATATGATCATTCTCATTATGAAATTGGTTTTACTTAGAAATTTATAAAAAAGGCACTAAGAAACGTTTCTTGAAAACGTATTGACCTCACGTCGAACAAAAAAGAAAGAAAGAAATTTCCGAGCCAAAATTTATAGAATGATCGTTTCTAAAATTGGATTTTTTCCTATTACTGTGTTTATATTTTCTGAAAGTCGCAAAAACTTGCTTAATTAATTTAGTTGGTGGTGTTTAAAAAATACTTTTAGGGACAATCAAAGCGTATTCATATTATATTTACCTGCAAATCCTGTTTGGCAGCTTCAGCTCCTGCTCTTGTATGGAATGTAACAAAGCCCACAGGCTATGGTAAGGGAAAGGTAGATATTAGGTAAAGGACTATAACTATATTTATCCTGTTGTACTTACCGAAGCAGTTTTACCATTTTTGCTAGTCACTTTTAACAGAGATCCTTCGTAGCCCTGTTAAATGGAATGAAATTCAATTAAAATCATTTTCTAAGCATTTCAATCGATGGATAACTTACTTCGTAGGCTCTAAACAGCAAATAAAGTTCACGCGGCTTGGCATCCATGGGTAAACCGCTGACGAAAAGTGTTCGCACCTGTAAAATGAGATTTAGAAACCGAAATTTAGAATTAAGAATTATAAGCTTATTTTTCGTTTGGGTTTTGTGTGTTTGCTTCTCATCTTGTATAGTGTAAAACCAATTTCCTATGATTGTATAATTAAGTTAAAGCTGTCACGTTGCCTGCCCGCCCGCCCCCATAGAAATAACCTTAGGCCTCATCCTCTTGCCATTTTCCTAAAAAGTTCATGACACTAGATATGACAACGTTCCCTTACCCATGGCTCCCACATGGGCACACACACACACACACACACATTCTGATAATGAAACCAAATGGAATAAGCGCCATAAACGCTGAATTCATTATAGCAACGGCAGCGACGTGACGCAAAGTGTGGGAATAGTGGAGCAAAGGAGGGGAGAAGCGGCTGGTTAGCGTTGCTTAATGAGTCCCGTCGAGCTGACAGCTTTTTATTTTTAACACCTAGGCAAAAAGTGTGTGTGTGTGTGTTGGGGGATAAAAAATGAAAGAAAGATATGGAAATGGAATGCCACAAGGGATCTTTGGATGTTAGATAGGGATGTGGCTTTGGTTTTTTGGTTAGTAAGTTCTTTGTCTTCCCACCATCATGTTAACTCGTATTTTTTCTTGTTGTAGAAGACTTTAAATTTCGATAATTCTCTCTCTGAGGCGCTTCCATTCTTTCTCTCTCTCTCTCAATATGTATGCGTGTGCTAAAATTAAAACGTGTTTTATCAAGGATCTATCATCATCAGGCGAGTTTATAAGGTTATGATATAGATGGGGGAAGAAAATGGCAATGTTTTATGCAAAGGCACTTTAAGAAACGAACGACGAAAGGTGGGACGACAGGATTTCCAATTGTTCCAGGAATTAATCCTAGGAAAATTTTTAAGTGCAGACAGCAAAAGCAACTTCTTCTTCTTATTTTTTTGGGGGAGCTATCCTCTTCTTGTTCTCCTTCTTATTTTCTTGGTTTCACATTTTACAAATTAATTAGCAAGACTTTTGTTCGAGGGGGCGAAAAAGGGAATAACTTGTGGCATGGTCAGTTAAATAGCAATTAAAATTAATTCCTATGCACTCGGCTATGCGGTTGAAATTTTCTTTTGGGGTAGCTAATTGGAGGATGACCCATTTTACTATGTTAATTGTGGAGACCGTGGCCGGACGACGACAAGGAAAAGGTAATTCTTGTGTCCACTGAAATGTGATTGCTAAGTAGACAACAATTTTGTAAAAGTTCTCTTAGCTCAACATTTCTTGGCCGCACCTTTTACCATTTAGAAATCCTTTAATAGAAACCACACTAACTCTCTGTTAATCAATCGAAATCACAAGGTTTCCAGCTATTTTTTATTCATTATCCTATTTAGTTTTAGCTCAGATGTAGATTAAGAATATATATATTTTTCTTTGCTTGGGTAGAAAACCACATAAGTAAGTTATAAACCAACTCAAATCAGCCATGAACATGACTTTTGGTCTAGACCTCCTCCTATTTTCCTTCATTCCATTTATTGCTCTGGTATTTGTTTAAATGTTTTTCTTGTTGTGGCCATTGCGGATAGACATTCAGCATTTTGGCAAACATGAAACCAACAACAAGAACAGTCACAACAACAACAACAACAACGACAACAACTGCTCCAACTTGCAACTTCAACTCGAGTTTACATATCTAGCGACATTATATTGGAATTTCTGGTTAAGTTAGAGCTGAATGTGAAGTCAGAATTGCTGTTTGGAGTTGGAGTTGAAGTTGGTTATGTCTGTGGGTGTGTGTGTGTGTGTGTTCTTGTTGCCAAAATCCATTTAAATGCACGTTGCTGCTGCTGCTGCTGCTGCTGCTGGTCAACCTTGCAACTTGGCTCTGATTTTGGCTTTTTCATTCCAGCCATATACGACCCAGCCAGACGACGACGCCGCCCTCTCTTTTCGGTATGTATGTACTATGTGTATATTTGCCATTTGTGGTGTGGTTTGCTTTGCTATTGTTGCCAAGAAGTTAAATTTTCGCCATTCTCTGTCGTATCTCCACTTCCTCTCTTCTGACCCTGCATCTGGTTGTGTTTTTGCCGCAATGTGCTGTTTCTCTATCCCAGTAATTTGTGTTGTGTTTGTGTGTGTGTGGCCAAGTCGAAGTTTATTATCCAGTCTCAAAAACTTTGTTTATAATTATGGCCGATTCCTATGAATTTTCAATCCACATTGAAGTTGTCTTTTAGGTAATTTAAGCATTTTAAGCGAGTGTTGACTTACCAATAATTAGGCATGACACTTACCCACCCACATATACACACACACACACACACACACACGCAACTTGGAATTGATAGTGGGATTATGTAGGCGTGGCAACCTTTAAATTCTTTTGCTCATTGCCAAATGTATTCAGCTGTTTAGCAACTTTTCTCATTTGCATATAATGTGAACGTATTTGTGTAGTTGTTGATATTTATCATTTGGCGGCATCTTTTACAAAAATCATTTGCCAAGTGCAACTTTTTATAAATAGTTTACAATTAATATGCAAAACTAAAATGCGAGAACATTAAATACTATATATGTGCGTATATAAGAGAGAGAGAGAGAGTGTTAGGGATTTCGTTTTTATTTAAGAGCTTCAAAAATTGACTTGTTAAAGTCAAATTTATCTAAATTTCCCAAGAGAGATGTTCGTATTGAGGGTAAAAACTTGAATAAAGCTAAGCAATTTTCCAAAGAAACACTGAATTACACGTGACTTGGAACAAAAAATTCCTATGCCTTTGCTATGTGTAGCATTTTATATCATAAATTGGTGTTGTTTCGTTTCATCCACCTTCCCTGCTTATGTAGGAAATTTAAAATTGATAAAAGGCAAAAAGGCATTGAAAATACTCTTAGAAAGAAAATCTACTTTTCCAGCTGCGCTGCCAGCCAATTAAGTCAAGCATTGAGTCAACTAAATGGCCCCGAGGCTGAAACTTGATGTTACAATTTGTTGTTGCCATTGTTGCCTGATGCTGCTGCTGTTGCTGCTGCTGCCGTTGCCGTTGTGTAGCCGCTAGTTGTTTGCTTATTTAGCTATGCTTGCTTTTTCTTTTTGCTTTCGTTTTTTTTGTATTATTTTTCATTTTTTTTCTTTTCTTTTGCTTTGGGCTAGATGCGGTAGTTTTGGAGGGGGGGGGGGAAATGGCAAAAGCAGCTAACAAATCTTTAAGTGTGCCGCAACAGAACACAACAACAGAAAAGAAAGAAAGAAAGAAATAAAGCTTGGGAGGCAATAAGACAGGGAGAAAGGACTTTTTGTTGCTGCTGTTGCTGCAGATGCAGTTGCCTGTTTAACAGAAAACTATTGTTGTTTAAACAAAGTCTGACTCGGGCCAAATGAGTAAACCGAAATGAATGGAATGCATGCGGCTCCGCAGGTGCAAGGGGGGAGGAAATAGAAGCTTTGGTTCAGTTTCTGGGTTTCTATGCATTTTGCATGCAAAATGTGAATAGATGTAGGAGTCTAACCTATAGAGAAAGAGTGAGAAAGAGAGGGAGAGGGAGAGAGAGGAGTCCTGCACTGCAGCGAGAATAACAAGAGCAACATGAACGGTAGCAACGGCAACTTCAACCCGAACAAAGTTGAAATGTTTTGTTTGCATTTTTCGTGCCTTTTCTTTTGGCTTTTCTTTGGCAAACATCGCGAGTCCTTCTCTTGTTTCTGGCACGTCTACATGCCTCTGCCTCTGCCTCTGCCTCTGCCTCTGCCCACCGCTCAATTAAGTCTGGGTGAGATTTTAATCTCTTGGCAATCTTGTTTTGCATTCCTTTTCACTTCTGGCATAGAATTCCTTACCTATTGTTCATCTCTCACTCTCAATTGTGGCGATAATTAGCGCTTTTTGCTGTTATCCATTTCCATTTGATTTAATATCTACCTCCAGACTCTCCAGAATTGTTCTAGTTTTTAAATCCTTAAGCTTTCGTCGAAGCTTACGGAGCAAGAAGAAGGCAAAACTAATATTTTAATTGCTATGCAAACAACAGACAGATAGTCCGAGGAGAGGATGGAGAAGGGGCATTGGGTGGCATTTGGGGAGAAAGTTTTCCATTTTCCTCCTCTTCCGGTTTTATGCTTATTTTACAAATTAGCCAAAATATCAGAGGACAAATTCGGCAACTGCTGAAACCGACTGAGGAGAGAGAGAGAGGGAGACAAATAGCTGTAGGCCACAGCCACGCCTCTTGACACACCCAACTACCCACCCGCACACTGGGAATTGCCATAGCCTGCAACTTTTGATTGCATATTATTTGCAACACACACACACACACACCCACACACACAGTGAATGTCAAAAGTTAGCTGCCACTAGAGCAAAGGCAACTTGTTATGGCCAGATAGTTCCAACCAAAGTTGCTGTTGTTATTTTAAAATAGAAATTTATGTAACAAAATCAACCCAGAAAACAATTCTTTGACACTAAAAAACAACAACAAGAAGACCTTCCCATCACAATGAGACGCAGTGGGGCAAGACATAAAATTAGGTGGCCAGTTTAGCTTACTAAAAATGTTGCATTAATTTATTACTTATAATAAATTCATATGCAAAACTTCTACGTCAACTTGAACAATTTCGAGGAAATGCAAGCAATATTTTCACATTTTAATAATTAAAACTCATTAACACTTTCTATTTTAGGGGGCCAAGGCGGATGGTCTACGCCCTTTAGCTGGACAGTAAAGATTAAATAACAAATGAGCGATGACTTTTTAGAGGAATAACAAGGACAGCTGCTGCATACTATTGGGAGATACTGTATATATATTCTCAGAGCCAGCTTGGAGCGCTTATTAATTATGAAAGGATAACTTGGCTTCGTCTTCTTCATTTCTCCTTTTCATTCCTCTGGCAACTTAACTTACTTGCCCTCTTGAGTTCTATCTTTGTTGTTGCCTTCGTCTAACAGCTGTTTGTAATTTATGAGATTTTTGTAATTGAAAGCAACTAAATTTGCCAAGAAACCTTTTCATTAGGGAAAACACCAACACAAGGCGAGAAGCAGCAGAACAGGGCCAGAAGTAGAACGTCGACTAGGACGTTATCTTGGAGCTGGGAATCTTAGTTTTTAGTACAAGGTTGCTGACATGAATACAAGAAAACCGCTTAGACCAAGGCAACATAAACTGTTTCCGTCACAAAACACAAGAGACAAATGACAAAAAAAAAAACAAAAAATAACATGAAAAACAATGGCGCAAAGAAAAAAAAATGTGCCACAACACTTTGGGCCTTGACTTGAGAAATGTTATGGGGACAATAGCAACAAGAACACAAAACAAATTGCCAAACAATTTCACAAGCAGAATTATTCACACAGGTTGCCTAAGGAGTTGCCACTTTTATTGAAGCGCACCAAAAATTTAAGCCAATAACAAGTTAAGTTGATGATAGAGGAACAAAGTTTCCCGACTTCTTTTTTTTTCTTCTTTTTTTTGTCTAAGCTTGATTTTGACTCTCGTTTTCAATCAATAATTCATATACAATTGACGGTTATGATAGCTATTATATGTATTTTTTGGACACCAGTAAGTTTAACAATTAAAATGTTAGTTGCTTGACTATTTCGCTGTGGGTCTTTAGTGCAACAAAATGCGCATATGCGGCGTATACGTGATATTTCGGGTATAAGAGTGTAGAAAAGCTGCAACAGTGGATAACTGAAAACTGCGTCGACATCAGCTAATTAAGATTGAAGTTGCTGCAGTGCAAAATGCAGAGGAAAAGGCAGAGGGAAAAACATCAGCAACAACAGCAGCAGCAGCAGCAGCTAATTTATTATGCCAAAAGTATGTTGTGGCAGCCCAGAGGGAAAATGGGAATTGTGTGGCTGAAGAGAAGAGAGGATAGCGGGACGTTAAGAGGTTTGAGAGGAAAATGTGTTTAACTAGTTGTAGCTCTTTATACCACTATGTGTGTGTGTGTGTCTGTGACTATGTGTGGGTAGGTGTTGAAGTGCAGGTGTTAACTGTCAGGTTTAGTGCAAATTTCTGTTGCTGATGCTCTCTTCCTCATCCTGCTCCTCCCACTCATATTTTTTTTCCTACATGGTGAGGTTGTGCTTTCTGTTGTGAATTTTCCCAACTTGTGGCTTTTCAATTTGCATGCAGGAAAATCAAATCAATATTCAATAATAAAAAAAGAAAAAAAAAACCAAATGTTTTTCTACAAAAAAAGACAACAAAATGAAGTTTTTTCCCCAGTGATTTAAGGCAATTTTCTTCTCTATTCTGGAAGAATTTTTTGCAAATACCAAAGATGTGGCATATTTTTGAATTTTCGTTTTTTCAATTTGCAAAAAATTTAGTTATTTGGTAAGTAAAAATCAAAACGAATCAGCGCATTTTGGGGTCAATCACTAGAAACACACACACACAGAGAGAAAGAGGAAGGGATAAAGAGACTGAAACGAAGAGAAATAGAAAGGGAGATGGACATGAATTACGTGCTTTGGATATGCTTTTTATTCATCGTATTTTTGTGTAAAACTACTTGTGCTACATTTCTGTACCTCCTCCTTTCTGCTGTCCCTCTTTCTTTCTCTCTCTCTCTCTCTATCTTTCTCACTCTCTCTCACTTTCTGCGCCTTCTCTCTTCATCTCTTTGGGCTTCCCTGTTTTGTAGGCTAACGAGACTCAGCCAGTGACTTTCTCGTTACTCGAAATGTTCTGCCCCGATTGACCAAACAACAAGGCACGCATATTAAACACGCTGAATGCTCCTAACCTCACTTCCTTCTACTCCAGTCAAGTTTACTCTATCCCCCTTCTAAATAAATGATGCTGCGCTCTCTGCGGGCTTTCAATCGCCAAAGCACTTTTGAGTTGAAATAACTTGGCAATCGGTTTTTGGGCTTACTCTCTGGGTTTTGCCTTCAATGCGACAGTTTTACTGATTCGTTGCATACTTATGAGCGTTGTCGCACTGCATTCACTGCTCTCTCTCCCTCCAGTTTACAGTTTTTCCAGCATTTTAGTTTGTTGTTGATTGTTGATAATTAGTTTTGCCAAAAACAATATACATACAATGGGGGAAAAAAAGCATAAAAACAACATGCTGAATTTTTGTCATTCCACAAACATTTGTGTACATAAAATATTTAAGTTTTATATTCCACAGGGACTCAAAACAGTAGAATTTACCACACAAAACAAACGAACGACAGTATCCGACATAAAGACAGACTGAAAAATTTCTGAATAATTAATACCTGACAATTATCGTCTATGTCCAGTTGACAATTAAAATATTGAGCATGTGCATTGTTTCTCAAATAGCGACAAATTCCCTGACATAAATATGTTTATGAAATATTCATAAATGTTATTCACACATCCAAACTTTCGAATGCTTCGAATGAAAAAGTAAACAGAGTCGAGTCACTGCCATTGATGGGTTAATGGCAAATTGAAAAATCGATTAAGATTGTTTGTTTCATTGATTATCTTTCCAGTTTTAAGTAGATATATTTTAAATTCTATTGTCCTTTTTATCTTTTTAGATTTTGGATGTAACTATCAATACATTTACATAGGTAAGTAAGACATTGTTTTAATCATTAACATTTAATATATTTATATATGCCGAATGCTTATGAATTTGTATATTTAACTCAGCAAGTTAATAAACATTTTATCACCGCATCTTATTGCATTCTGTCTACATTATAAATGAATATAAATGTGATATAATTCAACTATTTGATGAAACCTCAACGAGTGCTAATACATTTAATTGAATATTTTATGTTTTGTGTAAATATTTCAGCAATTCAAATTGCCACGTCGACGAGTCGAAGTCGACAGTCAAGGATCTAGAGGTCCATTTTGGAGTCCAAGTTAGTTTTGGCAATTGTCATTCAATCTGTCATTTAATGCATTGTCAATCTGACTGCAATAGTTTCTTCCCTATCCTTGGAATATACTTATTGTCCCTAGATAGTTAGTGGGAGGAGTAGAGGGGTGGGGTGGGCATTAGTTATTCGGGCATTTTAAGTGCTTTGCTATTTTGGTATTTAATCTGCACATTTCTTGCATAATTCATACATACAATTGCTTGTCTGAGTGATGCAATGTTATGTCTCTATCTCTGCCTCTGCCCCTGCCTCTCCAAGTGGCTTCTCCATGTCTGTTTGTATCCCAATAGATTTTAAATTTATCTCACATATTATTTAACGGAATTTCGCATTTATCGTTTGTTATATATGTAAAAGCCAAAAGTCAGTTACATTTTTCTCTTTTTTTTCCCATGTATTTTCTTTTTATTAGTTTTTGTTTATTTACTTTATTTTCATTGTTTTTGTTTTTTGTTCGATTGTTTGTTTTGTCTTGGCCACGTTGAGTGGCTGCAACACTGAATTTATTTGCAAATAAAGCTGTCACTTCATTACGCGTATGTTGTCCTTTGATGCTGCTGCTGCTGCTGGTGCATCTCCTGCCTGCTGATGTTGGTGATAACTCAGTCAGTTTGGTGCCATCCCCAACTCCCCTCTCCCTTTCTGTCCCTGATGCTCTCCTCAATTGTCATTCCTCCTCCTGTTCCTGTTACTAAGGGGGAGCGATTTAACAATGTGATGCTACGTTCCCGTCCAGAAGTATAAACTTGAATTATATTGGTGGGGATAACTCCTCTATTGCTTCCTTCTCACACTATCAAACTCTTCCTGCACTGCCGCTGCTGGGTTTAACGTCTCTTTTTTTTTTTGGTCGAGTGACATTAATGAATTTGGCGCCGTCAATACCGGTACCAGACTACGCTCTGTGAGGAGGGGTTACAGGGATAGTGGAGAGCTGGATAAAACAACAAACGGGCGGAACAAGCATTCCCAGAATGTTCGTGTCCAGGTTCAGGTCCAGGTTGTGTTGTATCCACACTGGATCCGGATACGGATGGGAATGACTATGACGTTGACATTGTGTCTCCTCCCTCCTTTCATCGCCAAAATTCATTCGCATTACAATTTTCATTTTTGATGTTTATTGACAGAGCAATAAGTGTGTGTGTGTGTGTGCGTGTGTGTGTGTGTGTCTGTGGGGGATGGTGGAAGTTGCTAGTTGTCGTCGCATTTATTGGCAAACATTTTATTTGATCCGTCTTTTTTTTCCTCTATTTTTATGTACTTTTTCTTTTCTTTTATTTCATCCGCCATGGACAAACACCTTTCACATTTTCTCATTTTTCTTTTTCGCTTAATTTTTATTTATCTCCATGGCTCGTCCTTTTGATTGGGTGGTAGGAAAACTACGCGAGGGAGTGATTTGGATTGGGACAGAATCTCTGGAATATTTGGACTGTTTTTTTCTATGGCTTTAACTTTTTTGGCCTCTTTTATTTTCGGTTAATTACAATTTAAAATTTAAGTCAAATATTTGTCATTTTGTTTTAATTCAATTGCTGACATCAAAAATGCAACAATAAATATATAAACTTTATTATTATTGTGTTGTTACTTTTGTTGGCCATTTAAAAATGCATAAATTGCATTTCACGTGACCAACATGAGCAAATGTTGTAATTAATTTCAATTAGTTTGCCTGGTCGAGCACACAAACACAACAACAACGCACAATAAATTGTTGTACAATTTTTACAGAATATTTGATAATGAATACATTTGCCTTTGCCTTTTTTTCTCATCTGATTGGTTGTTTGTCTGTATGTCTGTCTGTCTGTCTGTCTGTTTGGTGAGTTAAACTTAATTAGATATTCCTTGAACTTCAATTTATGAATAAATCAGCAAATAAATCACTTGACATTGCCCTTAACCCTTTAACGCCCCTCCAGCGGCAAAATGCTAATTGAAATAACATTCCAGAGAGAGATTGTCGTAGTCAAGGCCCAGCCATCATTTCTACCAAACATTTTAATTTTTAACTCAGAGCATAGAGAAAGACAGACAGATAGATGTACACATTTCAATTAGCAAATCAAATTGAAAGCCGTCGTCAGAGGAGCCGAATATGAAACATTTTCACCTTTCAACTGCGACTGAATTTCGGGTTTACTCTATTGGAGGGAACAAGTTTGTTGCTGGCCAATATTTAGATGAGTGGGCGTTTCAAGAGGGGGCGGTCTACCAACTCGTTTGGCCCGCTCTTTGCAATTAAAGCCATGGGACAAAAAGTTTCCCAAAGCAAACAGTTATAGAAAAAGGAGTACAGAGAGAGAGAGAGGGAAAGAGAGAGAGAAACAGAGAAAGAGAGAGAGAAAGGCAGATATTAAGCGCAGGTGAATAACTCTCATTAAGTTAATTTTTTGTAGAAAATCTTTGGAAATAAAATTAAAACTATATTTATCATTGTGATATTCTAAGGGATCAGGTAACTTCTTTCAGCGTTTCCAAAATTTCATTCGTTAACTATATTAAAACTATTTTTTGCTTCTTTAATTTGTCAGCTGCAGGTGAAAAAAATGAATCAGAATATGCAATTGTTTTGTTGCATTCCGCAAAAATATTTGAAACTCTAAAAAAGAATTTCTTTTACTTTTTAAGTTGTTTCGCTGGCTCTTGGGGTTTTTTTTTGCGTCTTCCTTTTTTTTTTTTGGTTCCACAAATTAGGCAAAACTTTTTCGCAAAGCTTTTGGCAGAAGTTTATTAGCTGCTTGGCAGGTGGCCAAGTGGAAAGTGTATGCAGTCAACAGCCAACAGGAATTGTTGTTGCTGCTGCCGCAGGGGAACTGCGTCCAAGTCTTGGGAATTTTTAGGGGCTATTAATAGAGATGAGGTTGCCCGTCAGCTCTCATACCCCCATTCTGCATCCTTTGCCCCCTTTCCGTATCCTCTCTTTCATTGTGTCGCAAACATATAATGGCCAGCAATTTTCACACTTACTTGAGTTGCCATCGATGTGTGCCCACGCATACCACACACACACACACACACTTATACATATATAGACATATGTGTATAACTTAAATGGTATATATCTATATCTATATACATATTTCGATTCGAATGACTGCGGCACAATCCTCTCGAGCAGCAATGGCAGTGGCTTGCCATTCACAATTAGCCGCTCGGCTAAAAATAAAAAGCAGTCAAAGTGTAGAGACTGGACGTGTGTGTGTTTCGAGGAGAGAGAGAGAGGGGTTGAGGCAAGAGACTAAAGCGAGCTTGACACACACTTACACCACTTGAGCACACATATGTACATACATATAAGCTAGAGTGAGATGAAGATAGCTTTCGCTTAGCATATTTTTTTTTTTTTTAGCTCAAAACTCTTATATAGGCGGGGGCGGAATGACGAAAGGACAGCTACACTTGGACACAGGACTTGGAGTGTCCTTCAGTCTATTTGGATACTTTGCATTCGCTATTTTTTTTTTTGTTTTTTGTTGCGTCTGTTGTTGTTTTCTTGCTAAATGCGCTCTATTTTTATACAATGGAAGAGAGAAATGGCAAGATACACACATAGAGATAGATAGAGAGAGAAAAAGAGACAGAAGCGAGACTTTAGAATGGGAGGAGGGCGGATTCCACTCTGGCTAATGAAATGCAAACGCCAAGGCAAAACAGTGTATAAAGATGTGTGTGTATGTGAGTGTGTGTGAGTGTGAGTGAGTGTGTTTGCGAATATGGTAATAATTGTGAATAAGGAACAATAAAAACAATCTACAACTGCCATATTAATATTTATATCTTTTGGCCAAAGGATAACATACGTAGAATGAATATAATGAAATTCAAAAATATAGAAATACGCCACAAAAACTTTCTTTCCCTCTTCTACAATTTGTCCAAATAAAATTAGAGTCATGGTCTTATAAAAATAGTTCGTTTTTTGCCAATTAAAACATACTGATATGCCATTTAAACTGGCTATAACACAAGTTTTTCCCACTAAAAAATTAACAAAACATTCACTCAATTTTTTACCTATTTGATTCAAAACGCACAAAAATCATGTGAAAATCAGGGGCGAAATTGTAACTGGAAAATCCTGTGATACTTTTTCACAAAGAGAAAACGAAAAACTGCAAATTTTGGACAAAATAATGTGATAAGTCTTTGTCCCACTTACTTATTGCGCGCACCTTATATTCTCTTTCTCCATAAACTAGTTAACAGTGAAGTCATTTCTACTAATTCACTAGATACTCTATATTTTTGTATTCCCTCACATCGGACCAGAAACTTTTTGCCTATTCACCTTAGTAGATGTATGACTAATTAATCTTTTTACGAACCTTTTCGTGTTCTTTGCCAAACTTTTAACAACCTTTCTCACCTTATTTCTCCTCATCTTACTGTCACTTCTCTTGGCTCTATACTTTTCAATAATCTACAACGAAATCGCTCAATTTTTTTTGGACAACGCATTGCTTGTAACTCATCCCTGACCACATTGGCTGTGAATCGGGCCATAGCTGGCACCTCCACCGGGTCGAGGATGTTTAGTTGTTTATAAGGCTTACTTTTTTCAATTAATAGTTATCTGTTTTTTAGCTTAAGCTTTTTCATCGACTGCTGTGTTAGTCGACTTGAACAAATAAATAAATATAATTTAAGAGGCAACCTCTGCTTTTCCTTTAATTACTATCTGATTATAATTAGAATGCATTCAAATGCAATATGAGTTATCAAATTAGCTCTACCCGTTTAACCCATTCGGTCTTATCAAATCAGTTGCAAGTGTCACAGCGTTAAACCACTTAGGAGTATTCATTCCTTTTGTCATAGTCCTGGCTTGTAGGATATAATACAAACACACAATTTAAACTACTCACGACAATCCACAGCAATCTCACACTAAGCAGAGAGAAGACGGCGCAGATGAAGACATTTTTCACATGCGACCGTCTGATTGTCTTACTGTCTGTCTGTCTGTCTGATGCCTCAAGCCCTCTAAGGATAACATGCTGTGGCTGTGGCTGTGACTGTGGAATTGTGGCCGGGGATGTGGCTGTAGCCAGTGTTAGTGGCAGTAGCTGTGATTTTTGTGGCAAACAGAGGAATGTTTGCTCATTCTCTTTTCTTTCCTCTCTTTCCCCTCCCCTGAAAAAGATTTGTTTGTTTGTTGGGTTTTGTCGCATTTTATCGTTGCCTTTTTATGGGCAGCCATTTTTTTATCGCTTCCTTCTTCTTTTTCATCTCCATCAGTCGTTCTGGTCCCCTATCTTTTGCTCCGCTCTCTCTCTTTCTCTTCGTTTCTCTTCAGGCAACGTTTTGTAACAATTTTATTGTTTTTGTGCCGGCAGCAGGCAGCCATCCAGCCATCCAACCATCCAACCATTCAGCCACATCGCAGGATAGCAGATAGCAGATGATAGGCTGACTCTAAAGATATAAATGCTCTGTGGTTTGTCAGAGCTTTTCGAACTTTAGCTAAATGCTTGGCGCTTCGCCGATAAGCTCAAAGTGCTTCAGGCTATATACTATAGTCACATGTGTGTGTGTGTGTGTGTGTGTGTGTGTGGATGTGGCCAATGTTGAACGATTTATTTTCTATTTGCTGCTTGCAAAATGAACTCAAAATTAAATCAAGTTCGACGAAAAAAAAAAAATAACCAAAAAGTATAAAAAGGGAAAAAAAAGGACAATACGACCCATATTTTCCCAACTGCACACACACACACACAACACACACACACACAATGCACAATGCCTGCACAGGGCCAAAATGTTAGAGGAGCACGTGCCTGCCATAATGTAGTCGGGACACAATTGCCAAATTGTTGAGGCAAATTCCTCTCTTTATGGCTCCCCCCTTCCCCTTTTGATTTCTCTCCTCTGTGATGGCAAACAACTTGAAACGACAACTGCATTTCCTGTGCCTTCATTCCTCTAAGTCCTTTTCGGGTTTTGGCATCGTTGACTTGATTTTTATGCGATTTCTGGCTTATTTCACAAATTTTGCTCACATTTTTGCAGGTTGCACGTTTTAGCCATGGCCTGCCGCAAAAGCCTCATCAATATTATGAGTTTTCATGACTCGTCCCTTTCCGACGCTTTTGGTGTGGGGGGAAATGAAATTATGATGCAGTAAATTGTAAAAAAGGGGGAGAATGAAAGAAAATTCTGGAATGAATTCTGCCGACTTTTGAGTGACAATGAAAATGTGCAGCAAACGACTGTCAGTTAAATGTCAAAGTGAGAAAAGTGAAGTGGATTTCCCTTGACGCGGCAGCAACTGACTGACAACTAACAGCTGAGAAAAAAAAAAAACAGCCAAAAGGCAAATGAAGCAAACGCCCTAAAGTAGGCAAAAAGCACAAAGCAGAAACCCAACAATACACTTATCACACTGTTTGTTGTTGTTGTTGTTGTTGTTGCCACTGTTGTGGCAGCATCTGCCATTTTGTTTTTTCTCCACACTCCATTGGCTTTTGGTTGAAAACTGCCATCATAAGCTGCATGTTAACTTTTCTTGTTAAAACGTGTTAAAAGTGGCAACTTCGTTTCCTTTTCGTGCTGCTGATGCAATTTGAAAAGAACATTTTTGATATCTTGAAAGGTGGTAAATAGTGAAAGAGGGTAATATCAGTATACTATTGTCATCTCTGAAGGATTTCATGAACAATAATTTCTTTCGTGCCTTGCACTTGAACTCAAAATCAATCAAAAGGCAATAACTTTGCTCAGGTAGCCAACAGCAACACGTTATGTGATATGGTTGATTAAATTCCTCGACATCTCTTGAATAGAATGGGACATTCTAGCATGGCAACGATTGATGTGCATATAAATCAAGCTTACCAACTGTAGAATTGAATTGGATTGGCCAATTGGAGAAAATCAAGAAGTGTGACAAGACTTGTTTAGCACTAAACAATTGATTTGAGTCGTAACTAAATAACAATTTAGTGAAACTCTCACATGTTTATCGAAGTGTATAATGCGAATAACACTTGAAATTGAACAGACTATTACTGATATATGCCATAAATGGATTCATACAGTAAGTCTGGTCGGCTAGTTTTTCTTCTTTTTTTTTCTTTTTTCTGGGTGGAATCACAGAGTTTTGATGGCATTTTCCAATCAACGCCAATCAAATCAATGCTGCTGCCGTCTAATGGCATTAACCCATCAACTTGCAACTGACAGTTTGTAGCTCTTCGTTTGTCTGTCTGCCTCTCATACTCTCTCTCTGTCTTTCCCCTCTTTTTGCATATGCAGGTGAGGTTTACATTTTTTTCCAGCTTTGCTTTGATTCGATCAGGAAATGGTTTCTCCCCCGTTTTTCTGCGGCCTGCAGTTGTAATTTTCCAACTACTTGCAGATGCAGAAGGAGGAGCAGAAGGGTGGCAGACAGTGACAGAGGTGAAATTGTATTTTTTTTTGCAGTCCTGGCCAACAGCGGCCAATGACATTGGCAAAACTTTCACAGCTACTGCAATATGCAAAAGGTTTTTCTGGCGGTTGACAAGCCCAACTGGCAAAAAAACGAATGCCAACAGAACAGAGAACTTCTTAGCACTTGTGTAAATAGGAAATGTTAAAGTTGAAATTGGTTAGTCGTCTGCCTGGAATTTAAGCCTGTGACTTTGCCAGTCCATGCCACATCTGGTTGGGTTGTGTTGTTATTGATGGAATGTTGTCAGGCTATTGTTTCTACATACATTGACATGATATGGAGCCCAAAGCTCAGGCAGGAGCCCAATGATGAGCGAAACACTATGATAACAGCAAACAAAAGACGCACAAGAAAGAGCAGCGGGGGGGGGGCCGTGATGACATGAGTAGAGCACACGGCGACAGGCGACGCCAACAAAAACACATTAAATTTATCAGGGCTTAGCCACAACTAGCGGAACCGAGTCAAAGCAGTTTTGGTGGTAGACACGAAAATTTAATAGCTCCAAAATCTAGCAAACATTCAACGTCAAAAAAACTTGTCGTAAAGAGGGAGGGAGGAGGGAGGGAATGGAAAGTTGGGCCCTGCCAAACAAATTTTCAGCACTTGCCGAAACATGTCGTGAATGGGTAAACATAAAGAGACGTGGCCAAAAAAGTGAGATCCCTTTACTTGGCTGTTTAGTTGGTTTGCTTGTTTGGCTTGAAACTGGAGCACAAACTCTACTAGACACATACACGTGACTTAAACACAGGACGTGCAGGTGGCAAGTAAAGAGAAGGGGCATACAGCATAAAAATTATATAATATGCCACATTGTTTTATAGCTTTTTTTGAAATTTTAAATTTCATGTAGAATAACCTAAACACATTTTGTTAAGTAGAAATTTGTTTTCCTTGTCATTTCGTTGGCTCTCTCTCTCTCTCAGGGGGCAATTTTTAGCATCAAATTGCAATTATTCAGCCAAGTGTCAAAAATTTTACCATATGTGCAGCATTTTTTCTTGCACTTGTCGCCCAAGAAAAGATTTGCCAAGCAAATTCAAAGGGTCTTAGCGATGGGTAAACCGGGGGGGAGCGGAGGACGCAGTATTAGTTGAGGTACAAATGCTTGCTGGGCGCTGACGGCGATAAATGTTCTCGCATTAATATTAATTTGCAACTAATTTATTGCTTGACATTCTCAGAGATTCTGTTGCCTAGCTGCTTGTCATTCTCTTCTTTTTTTTTGGGGTAGATATCTCGCCCAGGCCAAATACAAATACATAGATTATGGCGCACTTACAGATGGACTCAATAAATGAAATTGATGGGCACATCGCGAATTCTTCTGTGTACATACCTAAAAAGAGAAGAAGAAATGGAAAAATATTGAAATTAGGTTGTTTCATAGGGAAGACAAATGAAATTAAATTTTAAACTAATGAGCATAGGAAAATGTATAATATGTTAAGTTGATTTAATATTTGATATATAAGTTCAAGGATTTATATTTTACAACTTATGTTAAGCTTGAAAACTCTCCCTGGCTCTAACAAATGGATATGTATATCCAGTTGATGTCTTTATAAAAAAAGAGTTTTGCGTTGCTTATGCACTTGGCCACATAAATCTTTGAGTTCTTACTTTGCATATGCATTGAAATGTGTCTAATGGGAGTTAAAGTTTGCCATAAATAAGCCACTAAAAGGATAAGGATGAAGATGGAAATGGAAATGTAAACGGAGACGGAGACGAGAGAACGTACATTCCAAGGCAGCTTCAAGACACTCGCTGACAATGTTGCTGGGTTGCATTGTCCCTGCTTAAAGAGTTGATACAACTAAAGAGGCAGATTGGTGAGAGGAGAAAGGAAGAGGTGTACACACACAACATCGGGATACAACCAACTGGGTAATAACTGTCCAAGTGTCCTGGACGTCTCTGCCATCCCTTTGGCTTCACCCTCATGCTTCTTGTTTTTGCCTTAACATATTTCGTGTTTTATGCAATGCGGCGCATAAAACTTTGTGCTTAAACCAGCCAACTGACCAAAATGTTTGTGTGTGTGTGTCTGGTTCCCCACCCCCTTACATACACACACCACGTGTCCAAGTGTCTCAACACATTTGGCACGGTTCGTTGGGACGCGTGACATGTATATGAGAAATTATACCGTTGACTGCCCCATGGACGAAGGATGAAAAAGAGATGGAAGCATCCAGGCAGGATGCATGCGGCGCGCTGTTTTCATGCTCGACTGGATGCCGCAGTTACCTTCTGCTTCTGCTTCTACTCCCTGCTCCATATCTGTTTCCTGCTGCTGCCCCCCATCCCCAATCATTCTTCTCTTCTCTGTTTGAGTTTTTCTCCGAGTTTTTATTCGATTTGCTTTGCACCTTATTCTGTGTTGGCCACGACGACTTGCATTTGGGAATAATTTATTATTGTTGGTTTGTAAGTTTTTCACAATTTCCCCCACTCCCCCCCAACAACCAGAATGAATAATACGTGTTTTTCCACCTTTTACTTACTTAATTTGAGCTCTGGGATATACTTTACGCATTTAAATGACGCTTTTCCGTATGTCAACCATATGATTTTTACAGTTTTATGCAACGAAAATTATGATCATCTTTAAAGGTTTAAGCTTTGGCCAATATTTTTGTTTGGTTTTCCTTTATTTTTTTTTTTGTGAACTCAATAAATATTTAATGCTTTTTGTGCCAGTTGCAACATTTTCCAAATATTTGCGCACACTTTGGCATGCAGCAGCCGAGAAAAGTGATGTGAGAATGCAGCAGAGGAGGGGAAAGGCAACAAATCTCTCTTGATCCCCAAACTCCAGGGTTTCCTCCCATCCTGGTCTGACAGTCAGACCGTCAGCCCTAGCGCTTACACTCTGTGTTTGCTTTAAATCAGCGCACTAAGCCGGGACCAAATTCTTTCTCTCTCTCTCTGTCTCCCTCTCTCTTTCTCTCTCTCTCTCTCTCGCCTTGTCCTTTTCGTGGCCATCTCTCTTTCCCACTTTTTGCATTAAAATATTAATAACAATTTTGTGTTGCATATTTTCTGGCGCAAAAAAAAAGAAATATGCAAATAAATTGACAAAATGCAAATCAGCGAAATGCATGGGAAAAAAACCTACTTTATATACTGACTTTGAGCCGCATCAATTTGCAGAATCCGACAAAAAAAAAACACACACACACACAGAGACACAAATTTGCTACATCAAAAAGTTATTTGAGTTTTTAGCATTATTTTTGATACCTCCATTTCCCAGGCGTGTAAATTAGTAAACCAGATAAAGAGATTGTCTATTGATGGGTAGAGAGTCAGATTAATTGCCAGTGATATAGCTCGCGCATAGCACATGCCACGCCCATTTAGTTAGTTGCGCAATGCAGGCAATCACTGTGAAATCATCATTGAGCTGATCATTGAACCAAAACGTGACATAATTTGGCCCTCAAACACACACACAGAACATTTCAAATAGAAGGGGTTAGAAAAGGGGGAGGAAGTCTAATTGCCCTGGCGCACCTCGACCAAAATGATTTGCCATAATTAAAGTTGACATAAAAATACTGCGCCCATTTCCTGTCATGATTATGCATTTTCAATTTCCAAAAACAACAACAACAACAACAAAGAAAATCTATTTAGAAAATTGCAAATTTAATTAGATCATAATGGCATTACATAGCATAAATACATCGACATCTGTATTAAGTTTGCCATTTATTAATTATAATCAAAATTATTGTTGTAAGAATAACAAACGCGTTTATTTGTTTAATTAATGAGTAACAGTTTTAGTTTAATGTAGGAATTTCACATAGTTTTTTGTGATGTCCTCAGAGAAAACATAATTAAAAGACAGTACGGAAAATTCTTGGTCTTTTCTGAGTTAATTTCAAGCTGTGTCATGGCATAAGATGCACATAAAACTATGCAACAAAGTTGAATAGTTAAGAATGTTGCTCTCACAACATTTTACTTCTGAGTTTAACCTGACTCTACTAAGTGTAACTTAACTTGGCTAACATTTATTCCTGGTTAGGTAGCACTGAAAGAGATAGAGAGCTTATCAAGGGGTCAGTCAAGGCAGGGAGACATTAAAAATTCCATTACAGCTCACAAAATGAGACAAAACTGACAAATCAAAATTAAACTAGTTTCTCTCTACACTCGACAAAAGTCCGCAGCGGACAATGATAATTGCAATTGTAATTGCAAGAACAAACATATATACGCACACACACAAACACATTCACACACACACATACACACATGGCTACACAAATGAATACCACGAGACTAGGCAAAGATGAAATCCGTTTTTCGGGTTCTTTTGGCTTGCCCCACAGCACTTGGGCCAGGTGAAATATGCGCTAATTAGTGTGTGTATGGCGACACACACGTAAAAAGAGAGAGAGAGATGCAGAGAGAGAGAGAAAGAGAGAGAGAGAGAGGACTATAGGCTTGTCTCTTGCCTAGCAAAGAACAAGCCAACGACAATTGTATGCAGTAGCAGCAGCAGCTACAATCAAATGCCACCAGCGACACAGTTGAGAGCAGCAATAATAAAAATCAATTACAATTATATCTGCGCTTGGTTAATCATGTGAGTCGGTGCCTAACCCCAACCAAAAAACAAAAAAAAAAAAAAACCTTCTTTCTGTTTGCCAGATGTTCTTTATGGTTTTGCAACATTTTTTTGAAATGAAATGTCTCGTTGAAAAAATCTCAAGAATTATCCTTTCAAAACTTTCAGACTTTGTTTATGCTTTAGTTCATTTTTTTTTTCCACTTAAAGAGTTTTTCTTTTTTTTCCTGGTTGAATTCTGACCAGTTGGTGCAATTTACACGATATATTCAGTTGCATTCTCTCTGTCCGCAAACATATTTGGTTACGTGAGATAAGGAGAAATGGCCAAAAAGTAAATATGAATTGAAGTGCGCAAAAATTTCAATTGCCTTTGAATGGCTGCTGCGGCTGAGTTGTGCTCTACAATTTACACTCATTTGGCGGCCATTGATAGCATGGATTGTGTGGATGTGTGGGGGGAGGGTATTACGCAACTCTTTTACAACCCTCTCACCTGCACGGGAATCAAAAATACCGATCACGTTGCCTAATCAGGTTACCAAATCATTTAATGATGCGTTGCGTTGCGTTGCGTTGCGTTGCGTTGCATTTGCCGTGGTGGTCGTTGGACGAGTAGATTTAAAATATGTGTAAATGTCTGGGCAAAGTTTCATCGAAACGGCGGTTTTTTTTGGTTGCCACCGCTTCGATGTCGTCCAGGTTGGTTAGTGAATCTGTTGCAGGCAAATTGACGTTGACATGGACATCAGCAACGCCATCACATGTTTCATTGATTTGTGAGTTGTTTGTTTGTCATCGACAAAATTAGTTTACGATACCGAAAAAGAAATGTTAACCAGGAAAAGTGTGTGGAGATTACACTCAAAACGAAGAGAATAACTGGCAAACATATTGATGAGTAGGATAAAAATATTGCTCCTGGTTTCCTGTTTATACATAACAATTTTTTAAATATTTATGCAAAAAAAATCACGTTGGCTTTGTGTTTGTTTTTTGTGAAAATTGCCACAAAGAACACATTTAGTTGGTTTAGTTGGCATTTACACGGTAGCTCTTCACCTAGTGCAGTGCGTGGGTTTTGCGGTCTAACCACAATCCACTGGGCGTTGGTCGGCGTTTGCCTTTTGGATTATAGTTACAAAAATCCTCTACAATTGGCGGCTGAGCATTCAGATTTACGCTATTAATTTAATTAGCCTACGTCAAAAAGACAAACAAAAAAAAAATAAATGCATTTAATATGTACAAAAAAAATAATAAATAAAAAGCGTGCAGAGTACCTAAAAATATGCAACATTTAAATAATTAAACCGCATTGCAAAACACAAAAAAAAGAGAAAATATAACAATAATAAACTGGGGAAAGGTAAAAAATAACAAAATGGAAAAAAACTGAAATATTTTGCAGGCGCATAATTTGTCAGCCTGCATTTGAGTGAGGTGAAAATGGGGAAAATGAAAAGATAGCTCTATCCAAAGCAAAGGGCCGCCGCCGCCGTCGAGGGAGCGAAACGTAACAAAAGGTAGGAACGGGTTGGCAGGAGGTCGGGCCAAGCAGAGCACAGGATCAGCGGCTGTAATAATTAACATGTAACTGCAGCAGCCGTTGCTAGGTATCAAAAAGCTCATTAACATAATGTGCGGTTGGGTTTTTGCCTCTGGGCAAGCTTTCCTCGTGTCCTTGTCGTTGCTTTTGGCTTCTTCCTCATCTGCATCAAGCAGTTGTTTCACTTGACCGTCGACCGTCGACGAGACTCGAATATTTTTGCCGCTTAGAATCGGCGCATTACACAAAATCTGCGGTCCACTTAATGGCGATGCTCAGTGGCGGCCTCTTCCCATTATGCCCAGTCTCTGTGGCTTTTAAAAAATGCTTGTACGCCATTTCTTTGCACTTTAAATTATATTTTCATTATGTATGTTAGGTAGCCTGTTTTTTTTTTTTTAGGATTACTTTGCATATCAATGAACATCTACGTTCTTTGCTTCGTTTGTTTTATTCTGTTGTCCTGACGTGCCGCGCATTACCAAGTGGTTCCCTTCCCTCTGCCACTTTCACTTATGAATATTTCATAGAAAAATTGTTAGCACGCACAATACTTATACCCCACGATTTGTGTGTGTGTGTCGTCCATTATTTCCTATTTAAAATTTAATGTTAATGATGGATGGCACTAACATCAGCCACTATAGTATACATATACATATCTTAACCCATATTTAAATATATGTAAATATAATATACAATATTTGCATTTACTTCAAAAGTTTTAATGTCAGCAATCGGACATGGTTTGCTATGTAACATTTGGAGTTATTAAATTAATGCATCTGACAGATGTCGGGCAAGTAACAAAAACAAAAGTTTAGTTTCTAATTGAAGAAGACGGAGACGGAGACGAGAAAGTTGTTGAGAGTGATGGATATTGTTACTTGTTTTTAATCTTTGGCATTTAATATTGGTCATCTGTGTTTGCCAATTGTAACTAAATTATGGCATATACATACATACATACATACAGTCATTCTCGAGTTAACCGCCCTTGGCTTAGCCTAACCATCGTCAAGTTGGCTTAAATGTTCTCCACATAAATATGACGAGTTGTCGCCAAGGAAGCGAGATGTATAGAGATACTAAAAGAGTAGATACGAGCAAGAGCAAGACGGCAAATACTAGAAGAAGGATATAGGATGGCTCAGACGACAACGACGACGACGATGATAATGTCCTTGGCTAGGAAAAACAGCTTGTAGGGGTGCAAAAAGTATAAGAGAATAAGTGGATGGGGGTGGCGGGTGTGTTCAGGGCATGCCTCAAGTGGCAGACACTTATGAAAAGTCATGATGTATTTGTGGCCATTAAAGTGGCAAAATGCTTGCCACACACACACACACACACACACATACTATGAGTGTGTGTTTGTGCTTTATACACTCATTACATAAGCTATTTAGAAGTGCTTCGAGAAATGAATATTTATGGGGCGTATACTTACTATTTTCATAGCTAGTTATTATTTTTGTTGAAACGTTATTTAGGAAATACAGAAAATATATAAAACTATTCAGCTTTTACTTTCTCTGTCTCTCTTTCTGTCTCCATTTATAAATGTCAAAAATTGTAAAATATTTCCCGGCATATCCTGGCCTTAATTAACAACAACGGCAACTTAGCCAAGTTGCAAATGGGATTTTGTCGAATGAGGCTTGACCCCAGTCAGCCAACACTTTTGCATTTCCATTAGTGTGCGAAAAAATTGTGCTATGAGTTGGCATTTCAAATTCTCACAGACAATTTTTAAAGCTGAGTTTTTCATTCATTTATGTTTTGAGCCTATGACAGGGTCAAATTTAATTGCTTTTTAATATGCTGCTGCGGTTTCTTCTTGTATGCGGTAGACAACTTACTTTTACCAACACACACACACACATATGTATGTCGTCAACAAAGATTAATATCATAAACCTCATTAAAATGACGGTTTTAATATATATATATACATGTATATACACAGCATCTTCAACCCTCACTTCGGTGTAAAAGGTAAAAGGCAGGCTAAATAATTTGTCTACATGCTGAAGTTCAAGGAACTGTCAGGATACGTTGAGGAGGGAGGCTAGGGATGGGAAGTAAAAGTACGATGTTGCTCCTTTGTTTCATGCTTGTTTGTAAAACTTTACCGTTAATATATTGTCCATGGGGCCAACGTTTCATGCATCATTTGGCAGTTGTGTGAAGAATGGATAACGGCGGCAAGTGGACGGGGAGGGGGTGGGAGGATGACGCGAAGGAGACTAATAAATTTATTACAGACGCACGCACATAAAGGGCAGAGAAAGTAAGCAAGGGACGGGGGACAGGCCTAGAGCCTGGAGTCTGGGGGGGCTGAGGCAGACGCTGCACGCTAATGATGTAACCACATTTGCTAACAAATTATCTCTACATCAAAAGCAGCCAGCAAATAACGCGATAGAGAGAAAAGAAGAGAGATAGATAGATAGAGGACGACACATTTTAATGAGAATTTTCAGTGGTTTTCTTCGTTTGGCGGTTTAAGGTAAAATAAATTCCCTTTTCGCCCCTTCTTCCCCTTCTTTCGGCAGCATGTTGTGTTCTTTCTTCACAACTATTTTGTGCAGGTGTTGACAAATTGGCTTAGCAAAAAGTTTTGCAACTTTAAGTCGGCTTATGCAGCCACGCCCCAGCGCCTAGCGCTATTAATGGCCCATTTGCCGAAATGGTTTTCTGATTAGTTGCCAAAAGAGAAAAAAAGAACCACAAAATCTTATCTTATCATTGCAAAAAGACAAGGAGAAATCACAACTAACTACAATACACACACACACACATACTTTTCAGCTAAGAAATCAGTTCTGGGAAATGCCACTCAACTTTCTGTTTTTTTCGCAGTGTTTCTGCTGCTATTTCCCTTTAGTCATGAGATGAAATTGCCGCGATAAACTTGATGAAAGTGTCTGGATGTCTCCGGTGCTGAAGAAGCAGCCAGAAGCCAGCAGCCAACAGCCTGAGCATATTTATCAAAAGTGGGCAATCTGCCTCGAGTGAGAAAAATGGGGAGAGTAGAGAGTAGAGACTGAAAGGCTACAGCAAGCTGGTCTCATTGCTTGTAATTTGTTTGCCAAATGACAAAAGCAACATGGGCAAACATCTGAAAATTCAGATGGAAATTTCAATTTGAATCTCTTAATTGCAATAACACAATGCAACAAGTTCAGCATAAATAAAATTGCTGGCAGTGGATAAATTACAAGTAAAAATTTTCCAACAATTAGATCATTTCGATATCGGTCAAATGAATTGAGATTATGTATGTATATATGTAGGTGCAACTATGTAGGTACATGTATATTCGAAAAAAAAGAGGGAAAATTGTAGTTCGCCATAGTTTGTTGTAATTAAATTACATTTCAATCAACATCTTTTGTCTCTTGCAATACAAAACACAGAAATTTCAATTTATTAGCACGTTTCAGTTCAAGCATTTTGCCATTTCAATTTCATTCATGTATTGTGGCCAAAAATCTAGAATTTGATTTGATTTAGACCAATTTTGGGTTAACCAACAAATAGAAATACTTTGGCCCATTTTTAATTTCAATTTTGGCAATTTATTTGTACAATTTTGTGTTTTGTTGATGCCTTCATCATCATTGGCATTATATTTAGCAATTTTCACATAGAAACACATACTTTAAATAGTGAGAACTTTCCCATTTTTCACTCGAAGAGAATTTAGTTTTCTTTTGTAGGCGAAAGTTGCTTATAAATTAATATTTTTTCCGTTTGTGTGTGTTTTTAATCTCAATTAAAATGATTGAGTTAATGGAAACGATCTGTGTAACTGACTGATTGTGTAATTACTGCTAGAGAGTAAAAGGGAGACTGCTAGTGGCTCATGGCCAACTTAAACAATTGCTGGACTCAATCTTCAAAAAATTTATATTTAATGTTCATAGAAATCTTAAATGAATTCAATTTGCCAAGCCAAGCCAAGCCAAGGCAAAGCAAAGGCAAGACAATCAGCTTCAATACGTCCAAACGATTGAGTAATTGGCGCCTGATTAATATTTATTATTTCATTAGCTCATTAAACCACATGCAATTGTCATAGAAAAGCGTGGGACAGACGGGAATGCGGTGGGGTGGGGTGGCTTTTGTCGAGGGTGGAGTAACTCGAATGTGTGGCCTAAGGCTACTGCTTAGAGGAGGCGTGGTAACACGAGAAGTTGAATAACATTGCTTGGCTTTTGTGGTTACTCGAGAAGAGTTGCATAAGTCATAGCGTAGTTAACATTTACCACAACCAACACCTTGCCCCCTACCCCCTACCCCATACACAAATCCCCAACCACCCTCCATTTCCTTGGACTAATGTGTAATTTGAGTAAACAAATCCCACACCACCACATTTAAATCTATTCCAGGTTATTATTTTTCATCTACTTTACTTTTTCTCCAGTCTTTCTTTCTTTTATTTTGTGTGTGTGTGTGTGTGTGTGTTAGCAAATGTCATTAACTTCCTGTTGCCATTGTTGCAATGTTGCCTTTGTGTACTACTAATTTGTCAAACATTACGCAAGCGTCGCAAATAAAACAATTAACTTTGGATGTTCTGACAATATGACGTCGCCATCAACTGTCAAAGTTATCAAAGCGTGAAGGTTAAAACGTACATGGAATCATTTATATATATATATACCTGAAAGTTCCATATCCGAACATATATACATCACAATAATAATCATGATTATAACAAATGAGTATATAGAAACGTGTACTAGTTTATATCAATGGAATGCCCAAGTGAACTACGTTTCAAATATAATTACAGTGTATGAGACAAGTAATTTATTTTTTAATAGAGGGCAAAAAAATCAATTTTATAACGAAAAATTAGTTTTATCTATGATCTGTGTTCAGTCAGTCATCCATTCTTATACTAACAATCTAAAACATTTAATTCCTTGTGTAGTTTTCGTTTATAATTCAATTCTTTGGAAAGATTTTGAGAAAGTTTTATTCTTTATATTGAGAGAAATGTAGAAATGTAAAGAAATAAATAAATTAAAAGCCCTCAAAATTGGAATTTTAGAAAGAAGACTCATGACAATTGTTTTACAGCAGCGACCAAATGACAACGACAATGACAACGACACAAATTAGCATTAGTATGAGTAATTAACTTAAATACAATAGAACAATTTAGTTTCAGTTCTCTCTGGCAAATTGCACGAGCTACATACATTAGAGGCGACACTGTCTGTCCCCCATCCGCAATTCCACCAAAACACAATTGAAAATTTTGCATAAGCAAGCGGATAGAGGTGGGGAGAGAGAAGTCCAAGGAGAAGGAGGTACATGTAGAGACGAATGATTATGGAGATGCACTAGTAGTAGGTAGAACGTTATGGGGATAGAAACATGTCGACATTTTGGACTGTAATTACGCGAACGCACGTCAAATGTTGCTGCTGCTGTTGTTGATGGTCAGGAGAGTACGCGGCGAGACGTGACGGTTCAGTGGATATCGAAGCCATTTCATCTATAGTTTGGATGTACCTCCCTTACTAACAGCAACCTCTAAAACTGATACACCCCCAACCCGAACCACTTGCCCATGCATAGTTGCGATTTAGCGCGATTATATATGGCCATTGAATCGTTTGATATCGTGCATTAAAAAGTTGATACAGAGTGTATGTAAGTGTGTGTTTGTGTGTGTGTGTGTGAGTAGAGAATGGGTTTTTCCTATAATTTCTATGTGTGATTTTTAATGGACATTTCACGACCCAATTTCTTGGCATGGCTAATGAAGTTTGATTGGATTTTTTATTTCATATTTGCATTTGACATTGAGAGTACTTGCGTGAGTATACAATAAAGTAGAAGCGATTTAGTCATATTCTAGATTTGGCAACACACACATACCTGCAATGAAAGTGAATGGAAATCATTAAACAAAAGAAATTTATTGTATTTCTTAAAGAAAATAAAGAAAAGGAAAAGCATTTTGAATTTCTATTGCCTGTTAAATTGTCTATTATACAAATCTATCGCTTACAATGGGTCCCATTCAATTTCCCTCTTATGGTTTTTTATTTAGCTTAAATGTAACTTTTTTTTGGGCCTATTCTATGCATGCCGACACCACTTTGAAAAAAAAACGTCGTCGACAAACGACAGTCGATGCCTTTTCTTATTTATCGACTCCTCACCCCTGGTCCTGCCCCTGCTACGCCGGATCCACCCGGTTCGCTCGACTTCCGCTTTCATTTTGTGGCGTAAATAGGCGGAAAAGAAAATTATGTTTGCGCAAAAAGGCAAGAAAAGGAAGTGCCCTGTGCGAGTCTTTTATTCTTCTTCTTGTCCCAGCTTTCCCGTCAAACACAGTGCAATGAAAGCGTACAAAAAAAAGGACAAAATAATGTCGTAGCATTATTATGAAAAGAAGTTTAATTTAGGAGAAGACAAAGTGGGGATACCGAATGGTAAAATGGTAAATTGTGGACTACTGTGCGGCGGCGATTGCATTGAGTTAAGCCACAACATTTGCTGTTACATGCAACACGAATTAAATGAATTGCTCAACCACCCCACCCCACCTCACCCCAAGCATCTCCGACTGGCACTCCTCTTTTTGTAATATTTACCCCTCCTGTAGCCACCCCACTCACCCCTTGACTTGGCCATTAAAATCATGCTTCAATGGTTTTTGACCATTTTTACTCGCTTTTTGTTGGGAGTTGCTGTTGCTGCTGCTGCTGTTGGCTAAAAGTTGCACGCCACCAAGTGGCAGCAGCAGCAGCAGCTAAGGAGGAATTTTCCAGGTACCAAACAAGCAGTTGCTCTTAGCTAGGTAAATGAACTATGGAACATTTTCACTGGCTTGCCATTCCCAATGCCTTCCATCCACCTATCCTCCCCCTATCCTTGTTTAATGATTTATGTTGCAGCCATTTTAAAGCTATAACTGCGTATTTTTGTTAAATTTATTTGTATTTTGTCTTGTATGTTTTTTCTTTAATTTAAGCAAATATAATTTGATGGTATCAGAGTCCTGTTTTAAGGAAACTCTGACTTCAACAAAAAAATAGACAGGCAGGACTGGCAGATTCTCAGCTTGCATAAAACATCAAAAAGATATGCGAAAATAAATAGTCCTCCCCGCCCCCCCTCGCTGGCACTCACTTTGGCTTGCTAAACAAATAAAAAGAATAGAAAACTAGCAAAAATGAAACTCAAACTCAAAACAGGGACGGACTAAATATTCTATTTAAATGACAGATTTTTGGCATTTAATTTAAATAATATATGTTCGTATTAAAATACAGTGATCAGGGATATTTTGTAGATCAAATTTCGACTTTTTCCAATTGTTAAAAGCTAAAATATATTTGAATTTTCTGTTGTGATCCGTCCCTGGCCTTAGTTAGTTATGGCACCCCGTAAGTTTTTGTTATGGCAGTTTTCTCTGTTGTTGCAGGCGGTAGTTTAAAAAAAAAACAACAGAATCGCATAAACAAAAGCAGCCCCAAAGTTGATTTCCGGTTTCCGCTCAAATGGCTGACGTTGGCATTCCTCTACTCCCTCTCTTCTCTCCGTTCTTGGCCTGTTGTAGCCTCACTCGTGTGAGAATTCTGCGCTCGAATGCATCTCCTGCAGGGTTATTGTGGGTGTAAGAGGAACGTGGTGGGGTGAAGCGTGTCTATTGGGCTGTATAAATTTCATATTTTATGATTGACTCTCAGCCAACATTCTCACACCCACACACACACACACACACATCTGCACAGAGAGTGCATTTTGAGTGGCAGCAGCAGCAGCTACAGCATAAAAGTTTTACAAAAGTTTTCTTAAATTTAATTTCCACTATGCCAACTTATTAATATGGCAAACCCCAAAAACACACAAATGTGGGGTCCTAATTGCCAACAAGAGCAAGATGCAGCATCTAATGAAGGCCCCCAAAGTGGCGACTAACTGATCAAACAGCACGCACCAAAAATCCATTCTATTTGACCAACTTCCCCCCAAGGAACTGAAGCGGAAACAGAGCAAATAGTACAACAAAACTACAGACTACACTGACAAAAAAACTTCTCAAATGAATTCTGATTACTGTTAGTCAACTGTAATAATTGAAATATTTCGCTGAGTGTAGTTCTTAGGGCTGAACTGGCGTGGGTGGCATGCGGAATTGTCATTTGTCTTTTGGTCTGCAGATGGCCTGAGGATTTTGGATCTCTCCGGTTCGCTGTGTGTGTGTTTGTTCCTTCGTTCATTGCGTGTTGTCAGCACATTACCAGGCAACATGTTCAACACATTAGGAACGACGGCGATGAAGGAGAAGGAGCCACAACAGCCGCTTCCGCTGTAGCAGTAGGGCGGGGCGTGGCAAGGGGCCCGATTCTATTTATTTACACACACTTTCTCTTTGGTCATTTACAATTTGAGTAAAAACAAATAAAATCAACTGGCGACTGGTGTAAATTGAATTCTCACCAAAACGAATGAATCGGACGGCAGAGAGGACTGAGGAGAAGAAGCAAGAGCTTATAAATTTTCAATTGATAGACCTTCACCCGAAAACCCCTTTCCATTTTATTCCAGCTCTATTAATATTTAATTAAGCTTAACCTTTTTTCGTTTGCCTTGTTTTCTTTTTTTTTTGACCGCAAAACTTTAGTTAAACTTGTTGAAGAGTAACTCAAATGAAACTTCAATTATTCCACGTAAAAAATAAGCAAAAGGAGAAAAAGGTCATAAAAAGACGAACAACAACAATAAGAGAAGAGAAACAAAAACAACAAAAACAAAAAACATTAGGCAAACTCATGCTTCTGTTTGTCCTGGTCACGAATTGCCGTACACGGGAGAGAAGAAAAAAAAGAACGCAAGATGGCTGGAGTTTGAGTCCGAGCTCCTGTCTTTTCATTTACCTTTAACCCCAAAACTGCCCGTTTTCACTTATATTTGTTTGTTGATTTGTTTGACTTGCGTGTCGATGATGACACAACACAAAAAAATGGAAACGAAACGAAAAAAGAAAGGACAAAGAATGGCTAACTGAAATTTTCCGTTTCACCCAAACCCCCAACATCAAGCAAACACCAGAAAAAAAGAGCAAAAGCTTATAATAATCATAAAAAAGGGAACAGTGCCAGTGCCGCATTCACATTCCCATTGCATACAAATGGGGGGGGGGCCTGATGGGGTATGGGGTTGTGCAAAACACGAGCCAGGATGATGCAGGATGTAACCAACCAAAAGCGGAAATTGTTGCAAATGTCAGCAACATTTTGGTTGGTTGGTTCTTGTTATTTTCCTTTTTTTTCCCCACCCCCCGTCGCTTGCCTTATTTATTGTATAAAAAATCAAGGGGCTAGCGTTGAGAAGAAGGGGCGGGCGGTGGGTCAGAGGCGTTACAGTTAACAGCATTTTCGACACGTAGTTGACACGGACATGCGGACAGAATAGAAAAAAAATGGACAACTGGGCAATTTGTCGAATGATTTTTGGGCTTTATTGATAAAAGGAGAAGAAAAAAACAAATAGAGCGGTTAATTTAATAAATAATAATCTTAAGTTTGAGAACAAATGTTAATTCCGAATTTAAACAGGAGTTAGGATGTAAAAATTGGCGAGAAACTTGAAACAAAAACCTTAAGATAGAAAATTGTCATAAACTTCTCCCTTTGCTTGTTGTTAACTTGAAGATTTCTTAGTATTCAATTTAAGCCAAAACGTGTGCTTTTGTTGCTTGATTTTGGTGCTATCATAGCCTGAAGGACATTGTCTCTACACATACAAAGAGTCCAAAAGGTTTCAGCATGACAGAGATTAGCAGCAGCTAATGAGTTTTAAATGTTAGAACAGAAAAAGAGATACACACACAGACAAGATACAGATAGAAAGGAGAGACTTAAGAAGGGATTGTCGATGATTTGATGACTGAAAAGAAGGACACGATGATTCTAGCATATCGTTTGCTGCCCTTCGACCTAAAGTTAATGCATATCATTGGTGATAAACTGCAATACCTTATTCTTTTGTTTTATTCATCATAATAACGCTTATCTTTATTTCTCTCTATCTTTATCATCGTTATACTTTTATAGTGGCTTCCTCTGGTCTCACACCTACACAAAAACAGAGAGAGAGAAAGGGGGAGAGAGAGAGGAAACCGAGCATATTGGTAATTAAGAGTTATGGCCATGGAACTCTTATTAATTTCTACATTATTTACGCATGAAATTTATGTGTGTTGCAGTTGGCATTTTAAATTGCATTTACACGGCATGAGGTTAATGCATGTTAAATGCATAATGAGGCTGAGGCAGAGATAGGAGGAGAATAAATGAGACAGAGTGAGAGATTGATGTTGTTCTGACATTTGTTTTATTAATTAAAACTTAATCAGATTCAACAACATCTGGTGCTGCTCTTATTATTGCTTTATTCGAGGTTAAAACATTTATGTGATTTTATTCCAAAAATCTTCTGACTAAAAGCCTTATTTGCCCTTTAAGCGTCACTCTTTTCATAGATTTTTATCTATTTTCTCTTAATTTTTCCTCACACAAAATTATTTTCGATAAAATCTTCAACCATTTTTTTTTAATAATTTCATTTTCTGCAGAAAATTGTCTTAAGCTTAAAATTGAATTAGGCTAGAACAAGAAAACTAGAGTCAAAAAGGAAAAAGAAGAAAGACAAACCACTCAATATACACACTTACCTATACTTAAAGACCGCCACCACCCACTCCTATACACCTTTTTTTTTATCGACCATTCAGCTAAATGCAATAGTTCGAGGAGAAGTGTGTAGAAGTGGCAATGGCAATGGCTATGTCCAGGCTAAATGGCGCTCAAGTTAAGGACTTTTGGGCCACAAGAGTCCGAACAATGTTTGGCCTCAATTTAAGTGTGAAAGTGTTCCCTTTCTTCCAAAAACGATTGAAAATGGAATTTAAAAGTGGCAAAATAGCAAGTGGCTGATACCACGTAAAGCAATTTGCGGGCACTGGCAATAACGAAAGAACTTAAAAGCCCTGTCAAAAAATTTCTAAAAGCGGAAGTACGGTTTTTTGGTAATAGACAGTAAAAGATAGACATAAGCAAAAAGATAGGATAAAGGGTAAAAGTGGTGGTGAGACAAAGAGTGGTAGAGAGGTAGAGACAAGGACAAACAAAATGCAAATGTGAAAATAAGATATGCACACACAAATTGACATTTAGCTTGGGGAAAGCAAACACTTTTCTCCTTGGCATCTGTCTCTTTCTGTCTTCTATTATTTTCTTTTTTTTTTTGACTGTATAGTGATTCTAGTGGGCTGAAAATTGTTTAGAAATTCATTGAAGCGAATGTTCAGTTGTTTTTTCTGTTTTTTTTATGGAGCTACAAATTTATTTTGTCTTTTCTGAAATGCAACAGTTCACTTGCAAGAGAAAACTTTTAGCCATTATGCTATTTGCATTATGCCCAAAAAAAAACCCAAACAAATACGAAAAATGTCAAAAAGTAATCTTTAACAAAGGAGGAGAGTTAGGAGAAAAGGGACGAGAACCTGAAACCTGACAGAGAGAGAGAGAGAGAGAGAGAGAATGCGAATGAGAGGCAGAGGAAAGTTTCTGTTCCATTTTGGCACATGGCAATTTCCGTTGAGTGCACATGACAAAAATGTGGAATATCAGCAGAGAGAAGACACCAGAGAGGGGTCAGACAGGGGCACAGGGTAAATTCTTTTTGCAAACTGCAAAAAGTTAAAAGTTTAATTGTGCGCAACTCTTCGCCTGAGAGGAGGTAACGAGACTGGAGACACGTGGGCGATGAGGTGAGGGCAAATGTTGCTGCTGCAGAAGGCGGACATCTGTGACAAGTTTTATTAAGTTTAGTTTGTTTTTTTATTTTAGATATATATTTAAAATAAAAGTTGGCTTCAGCTGGACGACAGCTTTGTTACAACTCTGATGATAGCGCAGGGCGATCGGTAAGCAAAACGAGAGATTCTTACACACTTTTTACATGGCAGGTTGCGCACATTTGATTACTCGATGGCCAGCCACTGTAGCGAGCTGGCAGGCAGGCAGGACTCAAGGGTCCTCGGTCTACACGACTCTGCAATCTTCTCTCACTTTCTCGCTCTCTCTCCCTTTGGGGAATTGGCTGCCACACATAAAACGTTTAAATGAAAGAAAAACAATATTGTATGTTGGGCTCCTCCTGTGCAAATGACAAACAAACAGAGACAGACCGCCAGCTTCTCTTCTCATTCATGACCTGCTCCTCCTACTCCTCCTTCTTCTCCTTAACCCATCCACTCCCCCTATGCCCCATTATATTCTCAGGGGAAGCAACACCGTGATGTCGGCTCGAGCTTAAGTAAAATATTTACCAGCCATCAGACCGCTGTCATACTTTTTTAATTGACTTATCAATAATTCATGCACTGCACATATATGTATGTACATACATATGAAGTCAACTCAACTGAGTGAGTACTGGATGAGGATGAGGCGACAGGGGGTAGCCGAAGGAGTGAGTCTACTCATAAATACAAATGAAGTCAGCTTGCAGTGAATGCAAAAACGTTCAAAGTGGAAAGGTGGAAGCGCAGTTTGGCCCTCGGCCAGGTCAACGACTGTATCCTGATTTCGATGATACTGAGATCTGAGATAAACTCAACCTGAGAAGCTCTTTTCCATCTTCGGAAAACTAAATGTAATTAACACCTGGTATAATATATAAAAATAACTAAATGGAGCAGTGCACTTTCAATTCGAATGAAGCAAGAACATTTTTCCATTTTTAAGTAAAATATTTGTCTTGATATTTTCCTCTTCGTTTTTCTCGATGTACGCTGCAGTGGCAAGAACGAAAAACGAGGATAAAGTATTTGCCAGTTGATTGATGCAATTTTAATGTGCCTTCTTCTAGGTGGTGGCCGGTTTAATGCGTTTTACTGCAGCAAGGATGAAATCAGCCAAAGTCCCCAGTCCAATGATGCAATCAACTTAAATTTCCCCAACCGAAGAGGCATTCATAAATAAAAGTCAAGAATTTAGCTCCTCTCTTACCTCTTACCTCTAACTGAGGTGCAGCCATTAAAAAACTGCTTTAAATAAATTTCACAAAATCACGCTCACATAAATATAGGTCCCAAAAAACACACACACACACATAGAAGACATACTAAAACAAAGCATAAAGGAAAATGAACAGAAGATGAAGGAAAAATATTCAGCAAGGATAAAATCAAATTTAACGCATCGTTTGGATTTGTGCAAAGACTGATCCAAGGAGAGAGAAAGCAAAAAAACCTCTCAGCGTCTGTGTGGGTGTGTGTGTGTGTGATTGTGTGTATGAAAGGCCACGTACCCACTTGACATGGCTGCTGCATGAGAAGAGCAGAAGCATTGGATTGGGATAAGAGGGTGAGGGTGTGGATGGAGATGCAGGGCACGTGCCGCCACCGCACGCTGAGCTCCACACGAGGCCGCTAACGCCGCCGAGGCAGTCGCAATAAAATATGAAAGGAATGAACATGAAAAATGTGTAGCATAAGACAAGGCGCATAATCAAAAGTAAAAGCTAAAGCAACAAAGCCGTCGCCGTCACCGTCGCACATTGCATTGAATGCATTCGCACATACAAATGGGGTTGCTTGCGGCTTTGCCACTCACGCAAGTTCCTTAGTTTTCATTCTTTTGGATAAAATTGACGGCATGGCCAGGAGATAGACAAAAGCCTCAAAAGAAAAATCTCTAAACTGCTAGTTGAAGTAGCACCACAAAAAATCGTTCCCTGCTTTTATTGAGCGTGTCCTTGCTACTTATGCGTTACTTTTAATTCCGCCCATGCCAATCGAACAAGTTTTACTTTATATTGATCAAACTGGAACTTACCTCTTCTTCATTGCTGGCCGTGTTCACCGAGTCCATGCTCTGTGAGAGTCCCAGCGGAGCCAGAGCCATTTGATTTTCCATTATGGCGTTGGCGTCTCTGCTACTGCTGCTGCTGCTGCTGTTGTTAAGGTTAATGTTGTTGTTGCTGTCACTGACCGATGCTACTGCGGCTGTTCCTGTCACTGATGTTGAGTTAGCACTGGTGCTTCCTGCCGGCGAAGGCGTGGTCGGCGCTGAGGCGGACGCGGAGTTGGATTCGTGTGATTGCAGTTCTTGGGCGGGACTATTGGGCGAACTATTGCTGGTGTTAGAGTGAATTGCAGTTGGTGTTGGTGTCACTATTACCGCTGCTGTGGCTGCTGCTGCTGCTGTAGTGGCCGTTGGTGTTGCTGCTGTCACAGATATTGCTGCTCCTCCTGTTTGATGCTGTTTACCAGTGGTGCTACTGTTGCTCAACAAAATGTGCGACTGTTGTGGCTGCTGTTGTTGTTGTTGTTGTTGTGCAGGAGCGTATTGACGATGCAGTTGATAACCGCCGTAGTGTGATAGTTGTTGGTGCTGTTGAACTTGAACCTGTTGTTGTTGCTGTAGGTGCTGATTGAGTAAAGCAGCGGCGGCAGCTGCCTGATTAAATTGCACGAGACGCTGCTGCTGTTGTTGCTGATGATGTTGTTGCTGTTGCTGGTGATGATGGTAGGCGGCTGCTGCAACCTGCTGTTGTTGCGCTTGCTGGTGAGCCTGTTGCTGCTGTTGGGCGACGACCTGCTGCTGCTGTTGGTGTTGCTGGTGGGCAGCTACAGCGGCCGCAAACTGTGTCGGATGGGCAAAACTCAGCTGATGACCCTTCAATGAGGCGGCTACTCCAGCGGGCACTGGCACTGGGACAGGCACAGTGACTGGCAGAACGGAGACGGCGGCGGCGCACTGACGTTTAGGCGACGGCGACAACACCTGTGGGGCACTTGCTGGCGTCTGCGGCAGCGTCGGCCTGCGTTTAATCGCCAACGACGAAATGGTGATGGCTTTTTCGAACACCGGTCCCTGGTTGGTTGGTTGTTGGTTCAATTGTTGTTGGATGGTTGGGGGTGGCTGCGGTAACTGGATGGGCAGGGGCGAGGGCGTGGGCGAGGGTATGAGTGTTGCTGCTGGTGTCACTCCTGCTGCTGCTGCTGCTGCTGCTGCTATGAGCAGTTGGTGATGATGGCTGCCCAACAGATCCTGGTAGTTGGCTATGTTGGCGACTCAGTTAACCTGTGGAAAAAGAAAAGAAATGATGGAAACGTTAGAAATGTTTCAGTCGCACTTAATATTTGTCAGTCATTTGAATTATTTATTTCTTCTTTTGCTGTTCTTGCACAAGATATTCAAATATTTTTCGACATTGTCGAAAAAAAAACGCTTCTTCTGCGTAGGTATTCGTATTTATTTATCATAATGCAAATGTTTACACAAAACAACACAAGAAGGCGACGGGGTTAAGGGCAAAGCAACAACGCTGCATAAATCCATAAATCAAAAGCAAATATGTCAACAAAATGTGAACAAAAAAATCAAAAAGAAAACAGTGAACAAATCTCAAAGAACTATACAAAAATCTAAAAAAAACCCGCAAAACCATTTCAGAATAGTCACGGGATGTAGTGCCACCAATTTCTGACAGTGTATAGCTACCGTTTATCGCCACGAAGCATCGGCATTGTCAATTGTTGTTGTTAAGAAAAAATCTGAATATACAGAAGCAACAATGCCAACAGCAACAACAACAACAGCAGAGAGTATGCGAATGAGAATGAGAATAAAAGCAACCGCAGGGCAAACAAACAAAGAGAAAATACACACAAAAATACACATAGAGTACAAAATACACACACTCACACACACACACAGACACATGTGTGTATGTAAGTAGGAGTATGTGAAACAACTTGAAAATTGAGATGACAGCAAACCGAAATTGTATTACAATCGGTTACGGTTTTGGGGTTCGCAGAAAAGTTCACTTGGTTGGTGGAAAAATATGCACATATCTAAAGCTCAGAACTCACTCAGATAGCTACATTTATATATATATGTACTATGCATAAGTGTATGCAGATATGAATGTCTATATATATATGTACATATGTACATATAGACTCTTGGCACTAGTTACACAAGCATGAGATTATAAAGACGTGGCGCCAGCGAAGGACAAAACAGATGAAACAGAAGAGCCGAGCCTGAATTCTATCTATGTATGTATCTTCTATGTAGATACATTGATACACACACATTGGACAAATTATGCAAACGATAAGCATAACAACGAGTCGATGTGTCGATGTTTGAAAAGGGTAAAGTTTATAGGCCACAAGTATAATGATAATGATGAAGTGAAGACAGAGATAAACCGGCAACGAATGAAGAGATTGCATGCGATTTAACTTAGTTAGTAAACTTAACTAACTATATTTTAAATATGCATAAATAACAAAGTGGGTGGCGGCAGATGTTTCATTGTCAATGACTACCAACTTTGGCGGCTTCATCTTTTACTTTTGTCTAACTAATCCCTCCTCAATGATTTATAATTAATAGAAACATAAAGCCGCACACACACACACACACACACCCACATACAATAAATATTTTCCGTATATATTTAAATATGCTTTTGTGTTATCATCGTTTGGCGTGAGATTTATGACCAAAATTGCGGCCACTTTTCGACAGTGTTTGCATTTGCTGCTACATAGCAGCAATTTCAATAAAAATATTGCTCTGCTCCTGCTACTGCTCTGATTTCGAAGGGCTACGTAGCATAGCAGAGAGCACAAACGGAAAACGATTACTCTTCTGCTCTGCTGCGTAGCATACATCGTCGGAGCACAGAGCAATAGCGAGAGCAAAAAATTTTCGATACGCTATTTGTAGTTGTAGCAATAGCACAAGCATTAAAAGCGAGATGAGAGCGGAGCAAACAAAATAAAGTTTTGTGCTACTGCTACGGAGCATTTCCTTTTCTGTTGCTCTCGTAGCAATTTCGTAGTCGCTCTCGTAGCAACTTCGTAGTCGCTCTCATAGTAGATCTGTACTAGAGGTGGGCATGGGCCGAAATGTTACATCCAACCCAACTCAGCCCATGGGCTAAAAATTTCACCCGCACCCGAAAGCTAAAAAAAATTTGGACATTCAGAGGAAACTGTAATTCCACAAACTAGGAGCACAACAGTGGCATCACTCCAGACTTGATCCTTGGACTTTCACCTTGCGAAATACATTAATGCCTATCGCCAAGCAACTGTGAATGTAGGCGCCAAGTCCAAGAATCACAAGCATTGGCTGACTTATGCTACCCAGCGATCGTGGCCACTGCTAATATTGCAGATGCATCCGCTATACCCTTTGTCCATCTTAACTTGCATGTTGGATTTATCTCTGTTGTGCTCCTAGTTTGTGGAATTACAGTTTCCTCTGAATGTCCAAATTTTTTTTAGCTTTCGGGTGCGGGTGAAATTTTTAGCCCATGGGCTGAGTTGGGTTGGATGTAACATTTCGGCCCATGCCCACCTCTAGTACAGATCTACTATGAGAGCGACTACGAAGTTGCTACGAGAGCGACTACGAAATCGCTACGAGAGCAACAGAAAAGGAAATGCTCCGTAGCAGTAGCACAAAAATTTATTTTGTTTGCTCCGCTCTCATCTCGCTTTTAATGCTTGTGCTATTGCTACAACTACGAATAGCGTATCGAAAATTTTTTGCTCTTGCTATTGCTCTGTGCTCCGACGATATATGCTACGGAGCAGAGCAGAAGAGCAATCGTTTTCCGTTTGTGCTCTCTGCTATGCTACGTAGCCCTTCGAAATCAGAGCAGTAGCGGTAGCAAAAAAAAAAAACTCCGACGTAGCATAGCATTTTCAATCCCTGCTTTTCGATTAATGACCAACCAGGCGTATGCGCAATATGCATGCAATATATACATATATACACACTTATACATACATAGATATGTATGCAGGCAAACATATTTATCGATATGAACATATATTTCTATATAGAATGCCATTTATATGTATTGCCAGGGTGTACTTTAAGCTGTGTGCGTGAAAGTATGATAGATATTGGTTTTAGTTTGAGGGTTGAATAACAAAATTAAATTGATTTCTGTGATGGCAATTAATTGTGGCAATTTTGTTAGAGCATAACTATTTATGGTGACAAACCAGTCGCGGAGGCATGAAAAAATGTTGGAAAAACTCCAAAAAAAGAGCAAAAAGAAGTAAAGCACTTGGAATTCATATTGAATCGATCGAGTGGGCACACAAAAAGGGATGCAAAATAAAATTATCGTTGCAAGATTTCCTTCTTCACTTAATTCAAGAAATTTGTTGTTCTGAATTTGAATAATTTCATACATTTGCTATGCACTTTCAGCATGCAATAATAAATAAGTAAGAGCAACCAACAACATCATCATCATCATCATCGCTAACAACAATAGAAATGTATGTTTTATATAAGCAACAATAACGTACCGAAACGAAAGCCCTGACAGTAAGTAACAACAATAATGACGGTGCTGCTGTTGCTGTTGCTGTTGCTGGTGCCTTGGAAATTAGTCAGTAACAAAAAAAAAAACAACAAAAAAAGGCAAAAACAAGAACAACATCTAGTCATAAATATTGCTAATGAATTTCCCGCACGCTTTGCTGAGCTCACACGGCAGCAGCAATAGCAAAAAAAAAAAAGCAACAGAAACTTCTCTCATCTAATCGTCTCTCGATTTGGTTTTGCATTGGAACGGAAGTTGGGAGCGTTTGGCATAAAATAAATATAATTAAATGTAATTTTTATAATGACAAATGCCTTTTTTTTTCCATTTTTTTGTTGATGTTGCTGTTGTTAGGCACGCCCCTTTGAAATGAACGAAACGAATCATCTAATTAGAGATATCCAATCTCGAAAACAACACAAGAAAAAAGAGTAAATGCTAAAAATTGGGGAACACATTTAACTTTTAGTCCACAAAATTTTCCCTTACTTACGTCTACATATAGCCCTCGGTTTAGTTTTTTTTTTGTTAGCAATTTTCCTTTGTTTAGCTTGTGGCAAAGTTTCGATTAGCTGACTGACTGCCCGACTGCCTGTCAATTGGTTTCTCAATGTAATGGATAGGCACTCGTGCTTGTTTGATGCACGCCCACGTTTCTCGATGATGATGATGATGATCACCATTATCATCTAGAAACTAGTTTTTTTTTGCCATAACAACGCTCAGACAGAGAAGACTATTTTGGCACGACAGAATTTAGTTGTACAATTAGCATTGCTAATGTCTGTAGAGATAAACTAAACAAAAATGAACTAGCGATTCGCATCACTTGCCACCACCCACAGAACAAGCAACAATTGACTTGAGATACGAATTCAATTCAGTTTGGGCGAAAGGGTCGCCTTTAGATACTGATCTCAAAATAATCCAATTGTCCACATTTGGCATAAGACACTCTAGAGAAGCTCAGTATCATCTTTGAGTGGCCTGGCTTGTTTTTGCTTTCATTCCAAATTTGTCATTCATTGCTGCTTCTGCCTGGGCGCTGCTTCAGTTGAATAACTAACTACAGACACACACAAACACACACACACACATAGTCCCTTACATATATGGAGTGATGGTACGCCTGGTGGCTCTATGAAAAGTGGTTCTGGCTATAAAATTTGTTGTCTATTTTATTATTGTTGCTGCTGGTACTTTATATCATAATTAATATTTAATAAGCTCGGGCCAAGTTTTTTGCTTCAAAATGACTCTGATGTGCGCACCCGGGCAAAGTAAAACCAAATTTATACCCAAAAAGAAAAGTCAAATACTATTTTCTTTTGTGCGAAATATGGCATACCCTAACCATATTTTAACAAACGTATTCTCCAAAAGAAATGATGACTAGGGCCTAGTCAAAAACCTCGTTTTACCATTATGTCATTGATCGATTGTGTGGCTATAATTATATCAGGATATTGAACTATTCATATGTATTTGGGGAGGGTATTTCAATGTGCGGCTTTGCTTTTTTTAGCCCAATTGATCAGGCTTCCCTCCATGTTTGTTTTCGTTTTCAACTTTCCCAAAAAACTTGAAGGAGAAGCAAACCAGCAAGTAGATAGCTCAGTTTTGTTCATACATTTGCTCGTTCTCGTTGTCGGGGTTTTTCTTTTTGGGTAGTTTGCGATGCTCGTTGGCGGTGCTTATGTGCGCATATATTATGATGCTCAAGAAACATTTTTTATAACTTGGCATGCTCCAATTCTTTTTGGTGCAAGAGTCAGCTCATACTCTCAGACACTGAATCAGCTCAGCTCTCGGCCCATGGCAATGGCTCATGGGGTGTCTCTATTTGCGACTGGCAGCCCATTTTCAATGTATGTATGTGTTCTGTTCCTTCTTATTCTTCTTCTTCTTTGGCAACGTCTCATTCTACTGCTTCTACCTCTACTGCTAGCTCTTGGTAACAAGAAGAAGATAGTTTGTTCTGCTAACTTGGGCCTTGCCTTTGCTTTTCGTTAGGTTGGCTTTTTTTCACTATTTTTTTTTTCAGTTTTTTGAAAATTACAAAATCCATTAAGTTGCTTGCACGCAACTTAAACATAAATCCATCATACGCCATGTGGCACACATAGAAGGAAAAGTGAGACAGCCAAAGAGAAGATAGAGAAATAGAGATAGAAACTGAAAGAGAGAGAGGGAGAGAGAGAGCGAAACGTAATGGTAGTATGCATAGAGATAGAGACACACCTCCCTAAACCCTCGCATGCTGCTGCTGCTGCTTTTATTATCCACGCCATATTTAATGCACAAACATTCAGACACTCGACTAGGTAAGTAGGTTGGGCTGAGTGAGTCTATATCATCTCTTCTTGGTTTGCTCTTTCTCGCCTCCATACCACCCAATTCACTTCTTCAGGCTCTCAATTTAATTTTCCAAGCTGGCTGCGAACTTTGAGCTCAATCAGTCAGATAGACAGACAGACAGACAGACATTTCACTCGTATATGTATTTTTTTTTTTTCCTTGATATAATCAATAAGACTTAATCGTCTTTGATAGTGTGTAACATTATATCATCCATTCAATCTTAAAATCTTCTTGCCATAAATCACTTTACACTCACACACACACACACACACACTTACATAGATGAGGTCTGTTGTAGATTTCCAACTGTTAATGTAATAGACCAAAAATTGCCATAGAGAAGCGCGGCGAAATAAGACGAAACAGAAGAAAGATGTAAGAAAATAAAACTCACGTCTTGCAAATTGAGCCAAATCTTCTGTAGCTATCTCTCTCTCTCCCTCTTCTCTCTGGGAGAGTATGTGTTGGAAGAAAGAAAAAAACTAGTTCAAAAGTTCAAGCGAACAGAGCCCCAAAGATTGAGACTTTGAGAAATGATCACGGTTCTTGCTCTTACTGTTTGGTGTTCTATTAAAAGGGGAGAAAGGGAGTCATTGAAAAAAGATTTCTTTCTATTTTTGATTTATTTTTGGTTACTTTTTCTACTTTTTTGTTGTTTTTTTCTGCTACTGCTGGACTGATTGGGCAGCCAACAATCTCTGTAATCATATTTTTTCTAGTTTTCGGTTCTTTTTTTTCTTGTTTGTCTGTGTGTGTGTGTGGCATCATCATAACATCAAATCTAACCAAAACAGTCAAGCAATCTCCTCGTAGCATATTTTGTGGTTCACTTGAAAAGCTTTCCCACAATCTTTGTTAGATTTCAGATGCTTGACTGAGAGACGGAACGACCGACCACAAGTCAATTGCCATTGATTTTCGTGTTTATGACATGTGATATATGTATGTTTGTATGTTTGTATGTCCATGGATGTCTCTGTGTATTGGTGTAACAAAAACCATTTACAATTACATAGAAATGTTTGAGGTAGAGTAAACCACAACAAACCAACAATGACAAATGCTTGGCGCAAAATGCCAACGTCATCATCATCAACATGACAATCATCTCAATGTCACAGATAGCTCTCTCACTCTCTATCTCTCTTCCTTTCTCTCTTGTTATTTTTTTTTCTCTGTACATGTAAAACAATTCAAATAACTGTCAGGTCTAGGATCTCATTCCCTTTGTCTATATCATCTATCTGGCCTCCATTTCCATTAGCATTTGCAATTAATTTTCATCTTTGCTAAGATTTTTACAAATTTCTAAGCTACAAAAAACAAGCGAAAAAAGCCAACACACAATTCGCTTGGGAAAATGACTGCCTTTCTCTGTTTCTCCCTCTCTCTCTCTCGTGCTTTTATTATTGTTCCAACCGAGATTAATTAATGTTAATTTTGCATAATTTAGGCGAATGGCCCAGAGTACGAATACGACTAACGACATTTTTTTTTGTTGTGTTTGTTTCGTATCTTTTTTAAGAGCATACATTGAAATATATGTGTACTTTATGTATGTTTGTAGGACTCTTTATTTGGAGGTCAGAGGTCAGTGGTTGTAGCTATATAATTTAGAGACAGGCATCTGTTTCATAAATGACATGAGAATGCTTTTTGTGTCAATTCATAGGAACGCATGTATTTCAAATAATGAAACAGCTTTTATTAGGACACATTTCACAAGGTGATAAAAATTATATAATTTCGGGGGACTTGAACTCTCAAAACCTGAAATTTACTTTATTTAAGGTATGCGTAATTCAAATTGATGTACATACATATGTGCTTATCCATATGGAATTTGTCGTTTCCGCTCGATCTAATTGTAAGTCTTGAACTACTTTCCCTGTTTTCAGCTGCATCTTTTGGAAGAAGACTCAGAAATTGCATTAAATTAAGCGCAATGTGCGTAAGTCTGCATCTCTCTCTCTCTCTCTTTCTCTCCTTGTCTTACTTGTTTGTTTTCGTTGATCTTATTATTTCTGAATTTTGTTTTTCTTTTTGTTCATAAATTGCGCTTTTGTTTATTCCACACACACATGCATATTGCCACTGAGTGAGTGAGTGGCTTCTGCCTACGACACGCCTATTTCGCCCATTCATTCTTCAGTGGCCCGGACGGCTTGAGAATGATGTCATTAATTAATGTGAATGAGTTCAGCTCAGTTCAGTATGATGTCAATTAGCTGCGGAAAGCGCACTTGATGGCCGGCCCATAGGAAACGGAGGATGGAGGATGGAGGACGGAGGAGAAAGATGGGAGAATCAAAGAGAACAGACAGAGAGTCTGAATAGACATCAGTCAAAGTGCATTGGATAATTTGTTGTAGCACTTGATGATTTGATGTTGATTGTTGTACACACACACACACACACACACATACATAAGGCAATTGCTAAAGCAGCTGCTCATCTGGAAAACTCTCATTTAACGTTAGGGAAAAGTTTAAAGCTTTATCTTCTTCTCATATACTCCACTTAAAACTTTGTTCCAAAAAAAAAAAGAAAAGGGCAGAAAAAGAAACATGAAAAAAAGGTTCATAGTCGGAGTTGAAAGCCTCTCTCTTTTATGGAAAGATGGAAAACAAAATCCCAAAAAATAAAAACCAAAACAAAATCGTTTAAAATGTCTGGACTTATCCCCAAATGAAAGCCTGCCTCTACAGCTGACATGAAAATAATAAGAGAAATGATAATAATAATAAGTAAGTGCAATAAAATGAAAATCCAACAGGGAAATATCTGCTTGATATATTGCTGGGCAAGGAAAGCGAAAAGAAAAGTAAAGAAAAGAAAAAGGCATTAAACAGATAAAACTTTCCGAGTTCCCCATAGTATGCAGGAGCAAAGGGATTTGTCATAACTTACACTTGGACTTGGTCATGATACGAGTATTTGGCTTTGTTTATTCAGTTAACATTTATTCTAGTGGCTTACCTGCAATGAAAGAGAATTATGCAAAAATAAAGAATTAGTTATTTTTTCGATCAAATCTACCCAAATATATGATTGGAAAGTTGATTGAATTGGCCTTTTGCTGAGGCGTAACCAGAGTCTGAATTTGTGGCTTTTGTTTAGAAATTGGCCAACAAAATGATGCTACAATTTTGTTTTTTTTTTCTCGTTGCCAAGCGAAAGGCAAACCAAAACAAAAAACTCTGACTTCGATTTGTGTGCCGCCACACCAATGGGAAAACAATTTGCTGTGGTCAAGCCTTTCACCAGCAATAGTCGAATGAACTGAGTACTACTACCTCGACCAGGGAGTCGAAGTTGGAGTCCAAGACAAAGCTGTAGATGAAGTTAAAGCCAACTAGTTCATGGCTCATGAACTTTTTTGTAGTTGTATACCAAGCACCCATAGGGTGAATTGGTATATCAAGGTCGCAGAATATGTCCAACAGGCAGAAGAAATCTTTTTCGACTTCATAGAGTATATATTTATATATTCTTGATCAGCATCAACAGCCGAGTCGATCTAGCCATAGGGTAAAATTGTATATTAAAGATACCAAAATGTGTATAACAGGCAGAAGAAATCTTTTTCGACTTCATAACGAATATATATATACGTGATCAGCATCAACAGTTGAGTCGATCTAGCCATGTTTGTCTGTCTGTTTAAACACCTAGATCTTGGACACCTTAAGAGCTAGAAGCAACAAATTGGGTATGCAGACTCGGATAGTATGTACAGAGATCAAGTTTATTTCAAATTTTCGACACGCCCTCATCCGCCACGCAATTAAAACAAAAGGGGCGGTTCATATCCTCATAAACTGAGCTATTTACATATGGTAAAGTTGGCTAGACTTGCTTCTAAGCAGAACTTTTGATAAAAACATAAAAGCATTTGTTATTACCAATTAAAAATATTTGTTTTACTTGGAGCATGGTATACCTAAGTCGGCTAGACGACTTACAATGATGGCTCTCAATTCACTCCACCACAAGTGGGGAAGAACTATTAATCCTGTTAATCAGAATGAGATTTTTATCAAACTCATTCAAATTTTTCTGTATCTAATCAGTTGTTTATTGTTCAAGTGGAAACTATGTAGAATTAAAGTCTCTTACTATAACATTTTCGCCTTCTTCTTTACTCTAATGATGTGCAAATAGTTTCGTTTTACTGAATGGGCGTCCCCAGCCCACGCGAAAAAAAACACTTGACAAAGGCAAAATTGCGCGTTCGTTTGTTCAGTTGCTGTCTCGAAAACGGAAAAAACAACAACTGCAGCTGCATTTTCCATTCTTCAATTAGCTGACAGAGCAGAGAGGAACTCACCCACATACAAGTAGACCAAACAGAGATAGAGACAGAGGCTGGGGCGTCGAAAATTATGGGCCTCATCTTAACTACAAGTGAACATGCCCTTTTTGTTTTTGTTAAGAACAAGTGTAAATTTGAATCTTCGTCAGACTGGACAATTGGTTGGTCAGTTTATTGAAGAGATCTTATTGAAGATTTCAAGGTTAATCCGCTCCTGGTTGCCTAACTAACTAACCCTATACAAACAAAAGACATTAAATATGCTTATAAACAGCTGAGAGCTCTGAGAATGAATGAAGAGTGAATCCTTTCAGTTGTGTCTCTGTGTAATATCCTTTTCCTGTTTCTTCTTGTTGTTAGCTGTTGGATGTGTGCATTATGTATTTACACATGCTATTTGATGGGCTCGGGCTAAAGAGTGTATGTACCTGTTCCCTTGGCAAAGGGAGTATCGAGCTCTGGGCTTGGACTGGGTTGGGTTATGCTAAGTCTCGGATTACATGCTGGCAGCCCTTTTCTTGATGGATGGGCGCGTCGTCAGTTTCTACCCACTCCCCCTTCTTTTCCTCTTCTTCAGTCTTTGTTTCCATTTGCGCTTGTTTACTTAAAACAAAATGACTAAAACTGGTTGTCGCCGCCACCACCACCAGCCAGCACCACCAAAAACCGCCGAAGAGTGCACAGACAGACACACACACAGAATGTCTCACAGAAATAACAAGAACAGCAAAAAAAAGGGTACAACCATTTTCAGGGAAGGGCAATTACAACATTACCAGCAGCAAGAAAAGAACGGCAACAACAACAACAACAACCAAACAACAATACGGAAGTGGTTTTGATTTAATGCCGCTTCGCGGCAAAATGACGCAATATAAACAGCTGCTGGCAATCGGAGAACAGGTGACGACAGGTGCCAACAACAGAGACGAAGGCAAAGGCAAAGGCAAAGGCAAAAGTCGAAAATGAAGATAGAAATCCAAGCAGCAAGCACAAAGAAAGGCAAATAGAAACAGGTGGCAAACAAATGTTGTCGGCATCCTTGACAAGATATTGCTTTCACTGTCCATTCACTTTGAATTCGCTTGAAATGAAAAGTTTTGTTCTGTGTTAATAATGAAAAGGATGAACTAATCTAAAACTTAACTCTTTTTTATCTCACTGATATCAATTTGCCGCAATCTCCTCAATCAATCAAGCAATTTGATTGTATTTTCTGCGGTTTATTTAATTTCTAATTACTTCAAGGCGGAAGCAAACCACCCCAAGACCCTTACGCCTATGTCTATCGCCTCTCAGCTGATTAGCATAATTGACTTTGTGTTAAATTTAGCGTTTAATTAATATGAGAACAAAGTGAAGGTGAAATACTGATACAGACACACCAGAGAGAGAGAGAGAGAGAGTGAGAGAGAGAGAGTAACATCTTCTATGATACATACATATTTTTATACAATTTGACTTGGTTTACGCTTTAAGCCCTCTGAGAGCCCACACAATAGATCCGGCACTTGAACAAAACCCAGAACCACGGCCATAATTGACTTGTCGGTGGAGCAAACATGGAATTGAAACAACCAAACCAAACCCAACCCACCCACCCACCTACCAACCAGCAAACCAACCCCCAAAACAACCACTTAAAACGATGCGAAAAAAGGGAAGGACGAAAAAACCTGATGCAAAAAGGAATAGCGTTCTAGTTAGAAAACTTTGCCAACCCTTCGCCTCCATTCGGCTCGGCAAGCACTTAACACATTCATCAATTGCTTTTGCCGAAAAAGACAAAGAGATTGCCTTCTACTCCTAGTTAACTCTATGGTGGATAGAGAAAGGCCAATTGGAAGAAGACCAGACAAATCTAGACAAGCCAAATACAATACAATCTCGGCTACTGGACGAATAATAAAAAAGAAAACCAAATAGAATATGTGATGATATACAAAGCCATTTCAATAGGAACAGCTGTCATCAAGTACCCTTGTTTTAGGAATCAGAGTTCTATATTACCTTGAAAATGTTCATCAAAAGACCTAAGAACAATAATGGAAAGAAAGTTAATGCTAGATGAATAATATTCATTAATGAGTATCTTCAGCAACGGAAATCGCTTGTAAAAATATATTAAAAGAAGTTGTCTATATACGCCCACAAGAAGTTGAAAGTCGTTTGATCATATGGCACACGAAACTCAATTTCAAGGTGAAACAATTTTATTTGAAGCTGTAAGTTATAATTAATCACTGTTACTAAAGGCAAGACAAAGTTGTCCTCTATTCTCATCACTCTCTCTCCCTCTCTCTCTCTCTCTCTCTCTCTCTCTCTGTCTCTATGTCTATGTCTCTATGTCTCTATTTTGAGTACTTCTTCTTTATGTTTGATTAAACTAGTTAAACTAGTTTCAAGGTGTCCATTTTTGGACATATGCCTTAGGGCCTTAAGAATTTTTGGGCTTGCTGACTTTTCAACGAATCACGAATCAAAAATAAATTGTAAAGATGAAATTTTGATGGCAATGCTGGAGGGTTTCTCCTTACCTCCAAGCTTAACAGTTTATCATAATGCCTAAAAGTTTATGCAAATTGAGGCAGAGGTAACAGCAAAATGCGAGAGAGACATGTCTATATAATTAAATATAATATTAGAGAAAATGGAAAGTATGTATTTATGTATTTATTTACAACTAATTATGGCAAAATGGCTAATGAACTTCTTTTTTTGTTCAAGCAAGAGTGAACGAATATTTTCCCATCGCTACGATTTGTGGCTTTCCAATGAAGCGCAAGCTAAAAACTACTAACAACAAACACAACAAAAAATATATGTATATGGAAGAAGATAACATTGGCTATGCTGAAGTTTAGATACCCTTGCAGTCTTTGGCATAATATTAAGAGTTCCAAAGCCTTTAAGCTCCCACTCAATCTCTTTCCAAATCGCTATATACGCCCTTCCAGATCTCCTTTACAATACAAATTGTATAAGGCGATGTATTATGACTATAGCTTGTGTTTTATGAAAATTGTGAGCTATGATGTTTTACTTTTATATGTAGCTACGTATTTCACTAGAAAATTTGGTTAAGATATTCCCACTACTTCACAGATTTGTTGTATAGCAGTAAATGATATATGTGGTCCGATCGGGATGATTTTATACTTCATCTCACCCAGGGTATGAAAAGCTTTCAAATGTGACAGACAGATAGACGGACAAGGCTATAAAGGTCGCCTTCTCTGCATTACAAACTTCTGACCAATTTTATAATACCCTCAGCAAGTGTATAAAAAGATATCGCAGAACTTGCAATATCTCTCGCCGACTTTAAGTAGCTAGCGAGTTCAGAAGAAAGATAGAGCAAAGAAGTAGTGAAGAAAAGGTGTTTAGCAAAGAGAGAGATAGAGAGAGAGAGAGGGAGAGAGATAGACAAAGAGAAAAAAAGAGATAGAGGGGGTTTACTGGCAGCAACAGTTGCGCAAATTTGCATGGAGTCAACAGGTGCAAACTCATTTCTAAGCTAGAGCGCGAAATCTATTTATTTAGTTACACATTTTGCTTTGTTTCGTTGTCTTTGCGGTTCTGCTTTCGGCTCAGTTTTACTTTCAACTTCAACTTGTTTCAATTTTTCAACTTCAACTCACTTGGCAACTGTTTGCATTTCGCACAATGTCAGTCCACTTTGGCTCACTTCTGCCGCAGCAACAGCAACAGCAACAGCAACAAAATGATGCAACATCATCAACAAAAGCAAAAAGAAGCAGCCAACCTCAGCAGAAAAGATATACACACTCTTTAATCGTCGACTTTAAGATACTCTCTGAACAACAGCTGAAGCAGAGCATAAATCTATCCACTCATGTATTGTAGCAATTCTAATATACCCTTTAGCTCCAAGTTAACTTTGCCCTGTATCTTCTTCACAGTGCTCTAAGCTCACTGTGTTGAGGCATAAACAAAATGCTGCCTTGGCTTTCAGTTATTCAGTTAGTCCTATAATAATCCGAGTTAACAGCTGAAAATGCTCATATGACAATGTTTTGATGTGCTGCTGCTATAATAATAATACCTAATGGTGATGATGATGATGATTGTAAAACTTTTAATGGCTTTGTCAACTAAAGATGTTCACGTGACACGAAAAAGATAATGCGCCAAATATATTTATTACAAGTTAAAAAGGGTTTTGTATGGAGAATCTAATTCTAAATTCGTTTTCAATACAAGTTAAAAAGGATTTTGAATGGAGAATCTAATTCTAAATACGTTTTCAATACTTTCAGTGTGCAATTTGTTGACTCGCATTTCTAACTTTTATCTTTCAGCCTTTTGTGTTTTGCATTCGCTGGGACAACCATTGTCTAGCAACTTCACCTGAGTAGTTCCATTTGTTTAACACGGATCCATTTCTCGCCGTCTCTCTTGTCTCTATTTATCGCAGTTTCTCTCCCTCTCTGTCTGTGTATTTTGTTTTTCGCAACGTCAAGAAATGCAATGTAATGACGTATCTGAGTATCTGTATCTTTTAGAGAATTGTCGTGAGCATGGGTTTTATGGCTTTGATGTTGCAATTGAATATTAAATTGCGTAATATTGAGTATATATATGTATATATATGTATCACATTCGTTCACGAAAATTCACCTACAATATGTATTTAGATTGATATTCATTTGCATAGCATAGCAATTTGTCTTTTCGCGTTTATTATGAAAGAGAATCCAAATGAACCTAATCAATCAGCTTTATTTAAAAAAAAAAACAAAATCCCATAAATTTGGTTACTTATGTATGTAGGTATATAAAGGTCGGACTTTATATATATTACTTATATATATTATGGAGCGAACCTTTTGACATAGTCTTAACGTATTCACCTAAGCATTTTCCAACTTATAGTTATGAAATAATTAAGTAAATACGATATCTTGAACAAATTTCTATTCATTTAATAGAGAATTGAAGCATATAATGCTTGCTTGATTCACAGGCATCGTAAAGTGTATAAAGGGAAAAGGATATTCATGTCTCTACTCCTTGTTTGTGTATGTGTGTGTGTATGTGCTTCTTGTATGTATTAATGTTGCATGTTCATTCGGTTTAGTTCGGTTTCGCTTTGCGTGCGGTGTCGCTTCTTGATATTCATGCTGGTTGTAAATTACAGTTAGTTGCCAAAGCAACAAACCACCAGCAAAATGCAACCCCTAGCCCGACCCGACCCGGCCTGGTTTGGTTTGGTTTGGTGTGGCCTCTCCTCTAAAGAGCCTCGCGACAGCTGATGGTGTTTCCTGCCTGGCCCACAGAATAGCCGGCTCTTGGCCGTCGTCGTCGCCGTCGTCGTCACTTTTATGGGCACCAAAGGGCACTGAACCGCACCTTAAAAAAGGCGCTAAAGTCAACTGTAGCAAGGCGGCTTGATTAAAACTATATACAAACACATACACATACACATACAGTAATAAATGGCCATACACGGACACCGGGGAGCAGCAGTTATATCTCTGTCTCTCTCTCTCTCTCTCTCGTTTTCTCTGTCTCTGTCTCACTGCAGGTTGGTTTTAATAGTTTTAGCTTGACCTCGTCACCGGTTCGCATTTGGCCTGGCCGGTTCGCTTAGTTCATTTCAGTTTAGTTCACGGTTCCTCTATCCTGTCTTGCTGCCCATCTGTTGGCTCAAACTACACACATATGATGTGTGTGTGTGTGTGTATATATATTTTGTCATGTTTCATGTCGGAAGTGGAAATTATCCAGCGCACATTGCCATTGCCCTGATGACGACTGACAACCGCTGCTGACGCCGCCGTCCGTCGCCCTTGCCCTCGCTCTTGCCACCACCATTTGGTGTATTCCCTTGGCTCCCTTTTGGGTTTCTGCCTTTACCTTTACCTTTTTCAGTTATGTACATTTCGTTTTCATTACCCGCAATCCCTTGGCAAGTCATTGACACACCTGTGTATGTGGTTATCAAAAAGACACAGAGACAAGAGATCAGAAAGAGAGCGAAAGAGAGGTAGAGAGAGACAAAGAAACAGAAAAAATATAGAGAATGGTGAACAAAGTATTTGCAGCCGTCACTTGACGGCATTTGCATTTGAGTTATGCCCAAAAAATAATGGCCAAGTTAAATGGAAAAAGTCGCTGTTAGATAAAGATTTCAATTAGTTTTAAGTTCCTTTCCAGCCATAACATTTACGGATTGAATTTAAATTTGCAAAACTCGTTTTAATTCGATAAATCGAAATATGTAATTAGAATTGGTTATATCTAAAAGTTGCATTCTGAGTAGTTCTAGAACTAATATTACAGGTGTCGCCCTATTCATTTACCTACATAGATAGTAAGAATTCTCTTATCTAAAGCCTTGCCCCCCCGTGTGTGTGTGTGTGGCGCTACCACCCAGTCGACTCGTAAAAAGTACATATTATCAATATAATAACTGATAGATAGCAACTTCTTATGTGTATGTTATATAGTCATTTCCCACTTTTTTTTACGACACTTTTTTTGTGATTTGTAATCAAAGTTTTGTAAAGTTTTAACAACTACTGGTTTATATTATTATCGCTTTATTAATTGGTGGGTAATTCAAAAAGAAAACAGAGAATTAAGAAAAAAAAAAAATTCACTCGACTCGACAAGTGGGTGAAGGTGTTCGACTTTTGTGCTGGGTGCGCTGTGTGTTGTATGAGTCAACTTTAACTCGACCTTTAGGAAAAGTAAAACACAATCAGAACTATGCGCAACCTTCATGCGAGTGAAAGAGAAGGTGCTAGTTAGCTGTTTAGCTCAGCGAAAAATGTAAAACAGAAAATAGTTTTTAATTATCGATGTCAATTAAAATGAACTGGCTGTGGCTACGACTTTGGCTGGGTCTCATATGTATGTACATATACACAATGTATTTGAGTTTATATAAGAGCTCTTACTGGGTAAAAATACGGCAACAACAATAACAACAACAAACGAAGCAGCTGCTACACAGACACAAACACACACACATACATATATATAAAACAATAAACTCAAACACATGCAAGTTTCTCGATAGAAAAGCAAGAGAAGGAGAATGGAAGGGGGAAAAAAAAGAGTGTAAGCTTTGTAGTGATGGATTGGCTGAAGGGATAGGGACGGGGGAGGGGGGCCCGGTATGGAAAGGTCTGCACTTTAGGCAAGTCATACTGGAATGCCGGAGCCCAGACCCCACCGACCAGACCCCCAAAACCCGAACCCTCAATGCCTTGGTCATGACTTGTGATCGATGTTGCCCGCCATGAATGAGGTAAAAGCAAGAGATGGCACGAAGCCGCGGGGTGGTGGGGAGGGGGAGAGGAGTAACTGTTCCTAGGTGTTGTCATTACGCTATCTCTCCTGCTAACGATGTTTGCCTTAATATCGATAAAGAAGGCAAGGCGGAACTCGAATGAGAGAGAGCAAAAAGCGCGAGAGAGAGAGTGAACGAGAAAGCGAGAGGAAGAGATAACATGAGCCGGCAATTGCAATGAAATATTTAAACAATTCATTTGTTAAGTGGAGATCACTAAAGAGGAGTGTGAGACATAAAAATATGGGCAAACATTATGGGCATTTTGTTAATAACTTTAACTAAATGGTAATCTATTATAATAGACAGATAGATTAAAGGCATGAGAAATAGAGAGAGAGAGAGAGAGATAGAAAGACAGAGAGAGGGAGGATGGGCGAGGAGGGCGAGGTTAAAGGCCACCATAGAAGTTGCCTTTGCCTAATTGAATTAAAAACAATTAGCAGAGCCCACACACATAACGATCTCAGCTCTCTCGCTTTCTCTCTCTCTCCCATATTTCTCTGTAGTTTTTGTTATTTTTCTGCCTTGGGAAATCAATCATCAATAAATATCTAATTGAATTTTGTTCTCAACCATTATAATTTGTTCGAGACAATCGAATGAAATGATCATTAACAGATCCGAGCAAGGAAAAAAGGGAGTGCAATGTGGGTCATTTGAACTTGGTGGTAACCAAGGGGAGTTTTTCGAGACAAAAGGTCAATTTTGTGCGTGTGACCAGTCATCAAGAGTTCTAACAAATGTATCTAAATGGTTTTCGGAAATGTAATTTAAAACTATTTCAATTCTTGCACGTTTCAGTAGAGAATACTCAAACTAAGCGGATAAGCCATTAGCTTATATATAGATATATGTACATATATACTAATGTTTAGTTATAGGATTTGCTACAGCGAAATTCTTGAATTGAGAGCAAAGTGCGATAACAGAGAGTTATGTCGGCGATTCTCTGCCGCCCTCCATTTGTTCACTCTACTGTAGTTTGTGGGTCAAGTACACGATTAGATATGTATGTATGTAACGAAATCTTTGGCACAGTGGGCTTAAAACAATAGAAAAAATTGTATGTCAATTTACCATTTTTCCTTGAGCATATGTGTGCGGCTTATTTCCTTTTGGGCTATATAGCGATTTACTAACAATGGCTAGGAATCGTATTAACACAATACAAAGTATGTAATCTGTTTGACTGTCACTTTTTAACTGGTTTTCAATATGGTTATTACTGTGGTTTTACTTTTAGTTTGCACTGTAATTGAAATTGTTTTGTATTAGTTGCAACGCCCACTTCAAATTGATGTTGGCTAAAACTGCAAAATATTTTTGTTGGTTTTTATTTTGGCTCAATTCAAATTTTCAGCCGCTTATCACAATTAGCTTAGTTTTATTTCATTCTGTTGATGATTGAGGCACACACAGATTTGAATTAAGGTAATAAATGCAGTTACTTACAGATACAGATACAAAGAGTCTTGTGCATATATACTTATATGTTTAAACCGTAAAACAACAAAAGAAAAATGAAATGAACAAAAGTAAACCTGTTTGGCTTAGTTCGCAGCTGATTTATTATTATGCTGGAGCCTAGTAGAAATGGTAGACCGGTTTTCCCTCTTGGCCAGCTAGCAAAAGTCTTAAAACAATTGATACAATTTGCCAGCAATTGCTGGAGGTAATACGTTCCATTTTTGAGGGTGTGGGAAAAATTCAAATCCACCGCAAAATATTTTCCATAAAGACTAACCTCGATCTGTGTTCAGAAGTCAATAAGCGATAAAAAACTTAAACCGTAATTCAACATTACCAAAAAAAAAACGACAGAAAATTAATAAAAAAGAATTAACTTTTTTCACACGCCCAAAAAAAAAGAAAAAGAACTAAAACATCATGTGGCGGGGAGGAGGAGTCTTCTCTTCCTTATATCAGCAGAGTTGAAAAGGTCGAAAGTAACCGGCCCTGAAGAAGAATGGCCAGAAGAATTACAAAAAAAAAGAAGAAGAAGAAGGAGAGAGCCAAACTCCCATGTCTCATGTCTGTTGGCCGCTTCAACGGAAATAATCGTAAAGTAAGGTAGAAACAAACAAACAAATATGTATGAAAAAAAAGAAAGAAAGAAAAAAAAACTTGGTAGAAGGAAGACATAAAATAAAAGTTTTAGAGCAAAGCGGAATAGAAATGAATGGCAAGAACTAGTCTAGGCAGTAGACTACCATCATCATCATCATTATGATCATCATCAAAATCGTCATCATCGTCTGCCGTTGAACTTGGCGTTAAATATAAGTAAAAAGTAAAGCCATACAACGACAGCAGCAACAGCAACTTCCACCGAATTCGCTTGGGTGTCACTAAAAGTTTTTGGTTTCCAAAATAAAAACACAAAATCAAGTTAACATTTCTATCCAATCGCCAGAGACAGGCCAAGGCGACGGCTCGAAAAAAAACCCAAATAGTTTGAGTTTTCTTCCTTCTGCGCTTTTCTTTTTTCTTTTTATTTCTGTTCTGTTCTATTCTATTCTGTGTTGGCATCCATAATTCAATTTGCAGCTAATTGCAAGCAGTTTTAATGAAGACATAGAAGAAGATGAGAGCAAAAGTTGCAAAAGTTGAACTCGAAGTAAGTCGAAATGAAGTCAAAAAGTGGCTAAAAGATGCCTTGATAGCCAATTAAATGGTTTTGCATTCACTGGTCAATATAAAAATTCACATAAATGTTAGCCAACAAAATAAGAAAAAAGAAAAAAAAAAATAAATAATCAAATCAAGAACTTTCTAAAACTACACAGAGAAAAAAAAGCTTGTTGTATTCCAGATTATAAAGGGAATCTCTATGAAAACCTCAAAATATTTGCATATTTAGATAAAATACAAATATCCTCTATAAATATTTTCCATAGATTCGTTACACCGATTTAGATAATATTATCTTTTTATGGTTAGTTTTTCCCCATATCAAACTTATTATTATATTATTTGCTGTCACACTTTTTATCTCTGCAATAATTTCATGTAAAAATATATATATTTTTTTGGTTTATCACAGAAATAGATAAATTCATGTTCAATTTCAATTTCATTTTTTTTTTTAAATTTAGTCCCGAAAACTAAAAGATTTAATGGTTTGGAAAATTTTAGTCGTCCATTTCACAGTAATTGCTGATGGAGTGACGAAATTGCCAAACTTGTCAAAGTTTTTTTTGTAAATTTATCGACACATTTGCATAAATAATTATGTATGTATTTAAGTTATTATTTATTTTTATTTTCTTGCTTTTTGTTTATTCTGGCTTGGAATGGATGGTTTGTTTTTTGGGGGGTTCTTCGTTTCCCATTCAACCCAAGTGAAATAACCTTTGAGAACGTTCAGCAATTTCAACTCTCCCCTCGCTCGATCTGAGTCATTCTCATTCTCATTCTCTTGTATCTGTATCTGTGTCTGTATCTATGTCTGTGTATAAGATAGCTGAAGCTATGATCAGTACGAAATATTGTAATAATGTATAGAGACATATATGCACACCTTATTTTGTTAATAAACAATTGCACTTTTTCTTTTTACAATTTTAACTTTTTCACACTGGGAATCAACACGAAATGCGAACTATATCCAATATCAACGTCATGTAGTTTTTTTTTTTTTTTGTATTTATTATTATTATTATTTTTAGATTGCCGAATACTGCTTTTAGCGTTGAACTATATCTCCGATATTTGTTTGGTTTACAATTTAGCTTGATTTACAATAATGCTTCAAGTTTCGACCGTGGGGCGATAGTTATTATTTATATATGATTATATATGTTTTAGGCGAACTTGTTGTTGTTGTTGTTTTATTTTGACTGTTGTGTTGTGATTATTTTAACTGTTTTTCTGTTATATGTTTTTGGTTCAAAAACTTGCGCACGACGAGCAGCTAACTGCGTTCCTGACATTAGACTAAAGCCCGAACCAAAAACTCTGGCGCTGTGAACTTAACTGTGACCATTGACGATTGTATCTGTCGGATACTTTGACGCCGACAGCACAAACAACGACTGGTTGTTTGGGCCAACTCGGCAAGGTTCGGCTAACTCGTCTTAATTCGTTTCGATTCGACTCTCTTTTCATTGCGCTCTCTGCCTCACTCAATGGCTGTGCGGCTCTTGGACTGCCGAAGCGTAGCGGTATTCTTTTACCTCCCCCGCTAGGGCTATGGCAATTTTCATCACATTTGTTTTGCTTTTGCAGTTCGCCTTACAAAGAGAGTGGAGCCGCGCTCTTTTGTGGATTTCATCTAGCTAAGAGAAACAATAATGGAGTGTGAATGATAGAGAGACAGAGAGAACGAGTAAGGGAGAAAAAGGTTCTAATTTTAGCTTCATATGAGAATTTCTTCTAGCTATGTGTGGTAGAATTCTGAAAAACTGGTACAAGTATCTCTTGAAAAACCACATGAAAGCGAAATGTCCTCCTGGAAAATAACTTGTTCCTCCCCCCCTCATCTCTACTATCCTATACTACCTATGCGAACTAATCATCGAGCCTACAAACAGAGAGAAACCGACAGAAAGACAGCTCACACAAATCATTTTTCCATTTTTAGAAATCTACTTGACTTGCACTCTGGTAACAAGGATTACGTAACCAACTAACTGACTAACCTAACCCCACAGGCGACACAGGCAACACAGGCGACAGCGACAGCAACTGTTACGAGTGCCAGGAATTCAGGCAATGTGGAAAACTTGATTCAAAGGCGGGTCGAATGGCCGATACATTTATGCCTCTGACTCTAGAAAGTGTCGCCTACATGAAGTTGCAATCCAGATACAACGACTCTTAAAACTTCATTGGCCAAGTCTAGTCTAGTTTTGTGTCTATATTTCTGGTTTTGCTACTTGCACTTTTCTTACTGCTCTTCGTCTTAACTGGATAATTGGACGCGGGGGGTGGGACACACATAAGTAGTTATTTCCCATGTTCATTACGTGAATGTAGTGAAAATAAATTTAAAGTAATCCTATTCACAGAGTTTGATGGTGACTCACGATCTAAATTATATTCAAATCATTTATTCGCCCTCCTTTTGTCAATATGAGAATCTTTCCTTTGAAATTGCCCCGATAATTTGTCATAAAAATTGATCAAACAATCTATAAATGAATAACAAAATGTAATTTGCATGTCATACATACATATAAAGAAACCTAAACACCGCACCACCCCCCCTCTCTATCCTTTACAACATTTAGCCTTGAACAAATGCAGAAAATGCTAGCTATAGTGGTTATATGTAATCGTCCTTCTCATCATCACACACACACACACAATGACAGGCAGTCACGATCTGCATAGCATTTCCTATATTTATTTATTCATAACGTGCAGGGCAGAGTTTATAGTTGTTTTTTTTCCCTTGCATATTTTTTTTCTATTATTATCCTAGTTGATTATGCGGGAACCCCATTTGACATACATAAATTTTTGGGAGACCTCAGAAAATTGGCTTGAGTTTCATGTCAGAAGGCAATTAAAATGAAGGAAATTGCAGAATTTACATGAAATGTGACTTGGGGACAGGTGCCGTGATTGTTAACTATATAAGTTCGGGGTCATATTTATTGGTTTGGTTTTGGTTCATAATTGACGGAGCATACAATTTTGTTATTCTATTACCAGTTTTGTTTATAACTGAAAAACAAATTTGCCAATGTTTGAAGCTGATTGGGATCCTGGTCTTATCTGGCCTAAGGTACATCTACCTATAAAGAGACATGTGTTTCAAACAGCAGCAGGTGCTGGCGTCGGGATGGAATGCAGTTGCCTGCCTGATGCTCTTTACATCAATTTCAATTTCAAGTGTGTAAACACAGAAAAGTCAGGTGTTTTATGATATTACCATTCATTTTTCGGGGGTTGCTGTCGCCTCTCCTCTCCTCTCCTCTCCTTCGAACAGGCCAAGGTGAATGTACTAGGGCAATGGGTACTGGGCAGTTGGTTGGAAAAACTGGTTAGTTCGCGACTCGTGTGTGTGTGTGTATAGTTGTGTGTATGTATATGTGTAATTCATGCAATTGCAATAAAAGTACACAAATGCCAGAAGAAACTAAGGTACAGACGAACAGAGGCAGACAATGACAATGCAGAAAATAAGAGAGACAATGCCAGAGACAAAACATTTTGAGCACAGACCTTAGGTTTCCCTCTATTAAAAATATTAGCCAACAACTTTTTTTTCTTACTATTATATTCAAGATCTACCCACTAAACCAGAACTTTTAGCTACAAAATTAGATGTGCCCTCTTGATTTTGATCGTAACTTATTTAATATACCCATTGTAATATGTTAGGGTATATAAACTTCCAAAAGTAAAGTCAGACTAGTCATTGTTGCACTTACTAGCCATGAGCTTGGCACTTTTTTTTGCAGTTATATTTTTTTGTAGAGAGAGAGAATGAATGATATAAAAAGAAGAGGAAAGCATCGGTCAGACACAATGGCCATAAACAATCATGGAAATGCATAATGCATGTCTGATTAAGAAATTATTAGTTAGATCTGTGGAAAACAGAAAAAAAAAAGCGTTGCCATGCCAAGTCGAACGAGAATTTTATTCTAAACGTTCAATGAACTTGCAAATGATTCGATTCCTTTTGGCAAATTATCCTTAAGGAATGACTTAATATTGATGACCAATATGCTGGCTTCTATTGTCCCTTAAATGGATGTTGGAAGGAGGGGAGAGGTATGGCTGTCCGTCTGTCTGACTGACTGAGTGTTGACGTCCATGCTTGAATGCGTGTGCAGCGGCGAATGCTTCCGTTTCCGTTCTTAATAGCTTTATATTGTGATTTACTCAGCAGCGGCAATCAGCGGAATTACAACAGCGTTAAAAAACGCATCAGCAACATTGATAAAAAAACACAGACAATAACACAAATAACAAAGATCAATGAATGATTTCGGATGGCAGACAATTGAAGGGTTTAACTATATCGTAGAGAAAGAAATATTTGTATTTCTGGGCCAGGTGTAGCCCATCCCACCATTAAATGCAATGAACGTTCTATATACTTGAGCCCTTCAATCAATTATTCGAGCAGAAGCTGCATTAGTTTATGTTAAGTGTTATCTTTGACAATACATTCAATTGTTTGACAAGTACAAGTAGTTAATTAAGCCTTACAATTTCTACATTCAAATTGTATAACAATTGGCTTAACGGCAATCTCATTTTGTTAATGGTTCTTGATTCAATAAAATTTAAGGCTTAATATCGATTAGTGGGCCTATATAAGCCCTCTTTTACAAGCAACAAAACGCATTATCGTCCTTGCCCCCATCCTACGAACATCCTAAACACAGATATTTAAATACTTAAATATGAGAAAGTGTGAGTGGAGGAAAGTGTTTGTTGTCCGACTGTCTAACTGCCTGTCAATCATGTGGTGCATTCTTTTTAGTCTGACCATATTGATGGCCAACATTATCCCATCTCTGACGTAATCCAAAAGCACTAGCCAATAGGTAAATGTTTCCCCGTAAAATGATATATATAACTACGTTTCTACATACATATAACGAGCAATGTGGAAGTGTACTCTATAGGGGAGGGGGGGTGAGAAGGGAGGTGGTGCTAACTGGTGGTGGTGGTGCTGGTGTATATGGAATATAAAGAATAGTGGTTGCTTTTCTATAGCATTTGTTTGCTGCTTGAAATGCTCAGCCAGGTGAGACGCTTTTGTTGTTGTTGCTGCTGCTGTCTGAGTCGCCCGCCAACTCAGGTGTGACAAATAATTACACATAGCTGGCTGTCCATATAAATACATACACAGGTATAGGTGTGTTTGTGTCTGTGTGAAAGCGATTGTGTGTGTGTGTGCGTGTCAAAGATATAAATGCTCAAAGATACAGAGGCAAAAGTTCATTAAAAACAAAAAAAAAGGAACACAATTTACCACAATGCAAAAGAAAAAAGGTAAAAGAGCAAACGAGTTGTCTAAACTACACTGTGAGAAAAAAGAAACCAATAAATTTAGAAAACAATTTTAAGAAATAATCCCAATTTTATAATTTCTTTAATAAGTTGTATGTGTCTCCCCTTTTTTGGCCAAGTGTTGTTTTTGGGGGGGTTTGGAAAATGTCAAGCAACAAAAAGCTAACAGCCTGAAATGGTTGAAGACACTTTTCTGACTCATTTAATGTTGGACATGCCTCTCGGTTAAGACATAGCCTTGGCAAAAATTCTAAATTTATTAATTGAAGGCGAAAAAGAAAAGTTAAACAAAACATTTGAGAAAATTACTTAAGTGGCAAAACAGATTTTGTTTTTCTCTAAGCCTTCACACACTTTGATTGATGGCATCCAGTCTGAACGCCATGGGCAGTCCATGGTCCAGTTCAGACCACGACTAAATTGTCCACTACTTCTTTAGGTCAGAAGACAATTTAGGCTGAAATTCACCGCAGGGAATCCAAGTGGAAACTTTGTTGTATAACGGTTTCTCAAGACCTCTAAGATCTCTAAATCCTAGTTTTATTTAATCCCTGTTCTCATTGGTGTTGACTCTCTCTATTAGATTAATAGAAATAATTCATTTTGCCAACTTGAATGACAAGTGCCTCCAATTGAGCCAAGTCAACAAACACATAATTTATGCATTTAATTGACGTTAGTTGGCTGCCTCTCTTGGCCCCCCTGGCCCCACCCTCTAAAGCGGCTTTTGTTTTGGTCGCTTGTCGCTTGGTTTTATGCATTTGGCCATTTGATTTGCGGTTGGACGAACTTTACTTTACATATGTTTTGCCCGCTGCTTGCTTTTTGTAATTTATGATTTCCTGTCCAGAGTTTCACATTTGCCAGAGATTAAACCATCGAAATGCCGCTTAATTACATTTGCCAACAACTTTGATTTCTGTCGTTACACGTTCAATGCAAATATTGAAGTGGTATCGTAGCTTAATAGCGATTAAGTTAATTGATTGCATTGAGTTTATGAATACAAACTATGCACACATAAGAAATGAGTGCTCTTATCTTGCATACATAATGTGAGATCTGTTTAACAAATCGTTGAAGAGACAACTAAATGTCAAGCAAGAATATGAATGCATTTCTGAGTTCATTTCTGAGTTGAGATATAAAATTTCTGTTTGTTTAGATTTTGACCTCTTTAAAGTTAATCAAAACTGGGTTTTAGTCGGCTTGAGGTTAATAAATCTTACTAATTTATAAGATATTAAATCATAATCAGCACAAAAGGTGAGCACGTTGTCTGTATAGCTATTTCAAGAACCAAGTTCTATTATCAGCAGACTTCGCAAAAGAATTCACAGTTGTAATGGCCATGCCATATTTTTAACGCTAAAAGTAGTTGGGAATTCAAACTACATGAAGCGAAAAAAGAACTGCATACCCTTGGGCGCCATCAGAATTAGTGTATAATATAAAATTTCTTTTTTTTTCGAACTTACCTTGTGATCAATTCATAAAAATGTTGGCTGGCTGGCTTCTTTTTGTTGGACAATTAAAGTCTGCAAAGAAATAAGGAGATACATTCAATATTTTGATTAAAAGCAACAAAGCATTGTTAATAGTAATGAGGAAAGTATTTTTAGCTAATTTTTCCAATTCCTTTCCTTAAATGTACATAATTCAATGGAATTTGTCTTTGACCACACTTAATGGCCAAAACAATCCAGCTAAGTTTTAGGTATAGACTTTGAGTCTGAAAATTGCAGCTTTGTTTTGCCTTTAGTCCACATTTCTGTCTGTCTCTTAATAAATTACTTTTGCAATTAGCTCTGTTGTTAGGCTAGGTAGTCTCTAAACTCCGCTTCTCTCTTATTTCTCTGGTCTAGAAAAATCAATTTTCGTTTTGTCCCAGGGAATAGCCAACCCAAAGCTCATTTCGCCATTGTAAATTTTGTTTCGGCACTCGTAAATTCCTTTGCTGATGCATTTATGCAAAGGGCTATAGTAGCTTAAAGCGTGGGGACCGTGGACAAGAAAGAAGACGAAGAGGGGGGGACCTGGAGAGAAAGAGAGGTTCCTTTGTCGTCCATATGGCCACAAAATTGCAAGTGACAAAAGGCCCAACATACACAAAAATCCAACTCCTGCTTCAGCAACTAATTTTATTACAGCGCCACAACCAAAGGGCACCCGATGGGATAGAATTCAACCAAATGCCCCTACCTAGCTCCTCCCCTCCATCCACTCTGCCTTCTTTTGACAGAGTGGAGGAAGGGAGGGGAAAACAATGTCATTTTTACACTTGGTCATTTTGCTTTTTAGCCATGTCCATGGCTTGTTTTTTGTACATGTTTTTACTCTGTGGAAATTTACCATATGTTGTTTAAATGTTTAATGAAATCCCCGCACACACTGAGCTGCATTTTTAAGGGATCCCCTACCCCTACCCCTAACCCTACCCCTACTTGTTCTGGTCCTCCTCTGCAGTAGCTTGTTTGTGTTGCCTCTGTTGTGTTTGGGGGCCAAACTCAAGTGGAGGCTCAATTTTCTAAGCCAATTTTATTGAAAGAACAAAAAAAAAGAAACAATAATACTAAAAATTTCACACAATTTGACTGCAACATGAGAGGAAGTGAGGATAAAAGCTGTAGGCAAAGTGCATCTAATAGAATAGTCAAACTCTAGTAGGTATGACCAAAATGCTCTTCAAAAGGAGTTCAGTTTTAGTTGCCAAATGGCTCATGGGTTATTAGCAAAATGTTCAAATCAGAAAGAATTTTTGGTTCTACTCCTGGTAAAGTAGAATCATCAGCCGAATGTCTCCTTATTTGTTGTCTTTTTGGTCCTCAAGCACTTCACCCACATATCATCATAACCATCCTCCTGTTTCATCCAACCGAAATATATCCTTTCGATAATGCACTGCAATTTTACATCTCTCCAAGAAAAAGACCAAAGTGATTGGCCAACGTAATGGCGGGAAAGAGAGGAGAAGAAACCAACGTGTTTGCCCAACCATCGACAGGCTGTCAATTAAAATGGAAATGTTTAAGTTTGGTAGAAGCAATGAAAAGGCTTCGTTGAAGCCAAGGTGCAGTCTCAGGACTAAGGACCTACAGCCAGAGGCACTGAGTCAGTAAGCCATTCATCCAGAAAGCGGCAAGTGCACTTCTCTTCCCTTCAGTTCCTGTTTCGGCACCCGCTCTATGTCTCTGAATCTCGATTCTGGTTCTGTTTCTGGCTTGCTCTTCGGGTCCTTGGTTTTGCTTTCCTTTAGTTGTTGTTGATTTTGTGTTTTTTATCACATTTGAACTTTGACCCAATTTTTTTTAGTTGACTGGGAGTCGACTAACAGCAGCCTTCTCCTGTCATCGTCGTCCTCACATCGTATGTGCTTTGGGCTTGAGCCCAGGATTGCCTTCAAGTCGAACTCTTTCGTGTTCGCTGATTGCACGTGGCACTTTCACACATACACACACACACACACACACTCTTAGAGTGTGCTACAAATTGAAGTCTTCAGCAGCCAGTCACGATATCTAGAGTAGTAGTCTATGTTGTATGTTGAACGTGAAACGTGGCCCAAGTATTTTATATTTCATTCCAACTCTTTTTGCCCCGGTGTTGAAATTAAATGGTGTTCCCCTAGCCATCTGGCTAGGCTCATTTTCTATTACACTGTCATTATAAATGAAAATACAAGGAACTCCCACATCTGTTCTAGTTTCCGAAAAGAAAAACTAATTTAACTTTGATTGAGCTCCTTTTCCATTGGTCTTTAAATATGGTTATAAATGTGGAATACAGTTTAAAACTCCGATCAATCAATCAATTATATAATCAAGGAAAATACTGAATCGATCGATATGTTAATTTTTAATTTAGGGCACTCTTCGCCTTTTTCGCCAGTGCAATTGCATGGCCAATAGCCCAGCAGCTTGTTAAAGCTTTCTATACACACACACACACACACGAAAAAAGAGAGGCGGGAGGTGATGGGTGGGGCGTGATAGGTGGTGTGAGGCAGAAAATGGGTCCCTGCTGCACTTGCAGCAGTGTCGATTTATATGTACAACTCTATAAAGATGCCGGCTACGTGCCGCTTTTTCACTGTGCTGCAATTTGGTCTTGAGTTTTTTTTTTCTTTTTTTTTTTTAGGCACGTTAAGCCTCTCACACTTGCAATAGTCAGGCAGTCAGACTGACAGACAGACAGACAGACAGTTGGCTCAACACACAAAACCTTAAATAAAATACAGAGAAAAAAAAACAAGTTACTTTACATTCATGAGAATGGCTGGAACAGTTGTTTCATATTACAGCATATTCTGTTAAGGACTTTCCCTAAATAAAGTTAGAGAAATGGAGAGAGATAGAGAGAGAGAGAGAGAGAGAGAACTATGCTTTAAAGTTTTCGCTTAAAAACTAATTCCATTTTTCCTCCTTGTGCTATTCGCCCTCGAATTCTGTTCTTTTACTCGATTTATATTGAGAAAATGCAAAAGGCGTGTTAATTGTCAGACCATGAAGAAGAAAAATATTCTTTTTTGCACTTTTTCTCCAACTAAAGTATTCAATTCGTGCTGCCTTTATGTATTTAAACGGTGGAGAGAGGCGAACAAGGGGACAAGAGGAGAACTATTAGCCATAAGAGGCAAAAATTGTTTTAGTTAACTGAAAAACGACGTCAAAACGATCACGAAACTTGATATTGTGATGATTTACTAACATATATTAGCCATGAATTTAGTACAAAATATCAAGGGCCACCTCGAAAAAGCTTAGAATAATTTGAATTTGAAAAAAAAGAGTATGAGAAGAAAGGAGAAAGGAGAAAGCAGATGCAATTACGATAATTTACGCTGCTGTTGCTCTTTCTTTTCTTTTACTTTGAGCCCGAAAGTTTATTGTTAAAACTCATGGAATGAAGAGGGGTGCAAGAGGGGAGAAACAGTGCCCAGGGTCAAAGTGCTTGCCTATAAATCTAACAGCCAGCGGCGCATGCTTTATGATGCTTTAGTGCCGCCCCCTCCAACCCATGCTGTTGCCCCCCTTTTTATTTCTCCCCCTTTTTATTTCTCTATTGAAAGTTGCGTGCGTGCGGCAAGAAAAAATCGTTTATATTTATCTATAATAGCGGCAATTGAGACTCATATTTGATGTACTATATATATGTATATAAATAAAGAAATATGTATATAACTACATATATAATTTAATTCAACCTCTGGCTCAATCTACCTACTGGCACTGAGTTGGCTAAAAGAACGAAAATCGATTAAACAAATCGAGTAAACAGTTCGAATACATATTTACACGAATACAGGCACACACACACACACACACACACAAACACACATTATATACACACATATATATCTATGGTCCTTAGCGGTTAGTGACGATGATGAAGAAGAAGAAGTAGGACGAGGGGGAGAGAACTTTACTGTAATTGTATGCTTGCTATGTAGATTTGCTTCTGCTGCTACCTCGGCCCCTGTTTGTTTGGGCATTGGCATGTTGCCTGGCTACGCGTCAATAAGCCACACACACACAAGTACAAGGACCACCACTTTGTCTTCCCTTCCTTCCCCCCATTTGTGTCTCTTACATTGTAGTGTCTTCTCTGTCTATTTCTCTGTCACCATTCTCTATGTATATTTCTTCTTCTTCGCTTCACGGAAATGTAAATGTTATTTGCTTAATTTTTTTTGCCTATTAAATGTTTTATGAAATTTGCCGCTCACCTCGCTGGTCTCTTGTCTCTGTCTAACACACACGTTCTTTCTCTGTGTTTTAGGCCAAATTTCCCAGTGGTTTATCCTTGCGCAATTTTTTTGCCAATGTGTGACAAAATTTTTGCGTATAATTCTTAATTTTCGATATTTTCTGATTAAATGACATATTGTGGCATAATTTTTAGTTTTTTATTATGTTTCATTACTTAAAGTTTTCTTTTTCTGTGTCACACCATTTTTTTTGGTCCTTGATTATACTTTATTGAAAATTTGTTCTGAGAACTTTTTCGACACTGTTTGCTGCTCTACGACCTATGGCCAACTGGCATAGCAAAGCCGTGCGTGTTTTTGTTTTGGATCCCGTCGCGTATCCTAGCAATATCCTGTGGAATTTTTGCGTGCCTAGGTTAAAGCTAACGCTAGGCCCAGCCTAGGCTAGGCAGTCGTCCATAGGGCTTAACATACATACAAATGTACATACATACATCATATGGCATGTCCTTCGCGTTGCTGCGTTGCTTTGTTTTGGCCAAGCCAACAAGAAACCGTTAAGCAAAGTGTTGTCAAGGCAACCGAAAAATTACCCAAAAATAAATATGTATAAAATAAATTACAACGGTTTACAACAATTTTCCATTATCAATTAACTTAAAACATTACAAGAAGCTTAGAGTTAAATCTGGATGTATAATTCTAACCAAAGTCGATATATATCCATATGTATATAGCTTCAAACGTTATTCCTTCAAATGAATAACAAATATGATCAATTCTGATCTGAATGGTGGAAAAAGACAATGTTATTGACAATAGCCATTAACTGCTATTTAAATAAAATCAATCATTTTGTGCCCATTACCCGCTGTCTGCCGTTCTGCTCCTGTTTCCCCTCCCCCCCTGGTAATTGCAGACTGCTGTTCGCCGTGTTCATTATTCTACTTGGCGTTACAGGAGAAACTTGTTAATCGAGCTAATTGCATAAATTAATTGGTCAACAATAATGCCGAGCAGCAAATTTTATAAATGTCAGAGCTATAAGCAATTTGGCAAACGTAATCCTGTATCATGAAAATAGACTTTAAAAGATATCCAGCTGATTTTTATTTTGGAATTGGCTTTTTAGCACCGTCATTGCCAGATATTTCACTCACTTTGGGCGGTACGGCAGCGACTTCAAAGTGAAAATCAATTTCACGTTAAGCAATTTCCAATTGAATTGAATTTTCATTAGAAAGAAACAACAAACAGGAAACAGCAGCGGCAGCGAAAAGAAAAGATGGGGAAAACACAACGATTGAATTTCCATAAAGTAGCATCCACCTGAAGACGATGTTTTCTTTCTAACCCGTTTACCATTTTATGGCACTTAAAGGTTGCCTCGTGAAGTGAAAGAGAATGAAATGGTAGAGAAAGAAAACTTTGATTGACAGCTAAGCTGGTGAGCCTTCTGCCAGTTGCCAGGATCTGTTGCTGCTTCTGACAGAGGACTGGAAATATGTATATACATTTTCTATGGGGGAGCCTTTTTGCATAAATCAGAATTAAACAGAGTGAGAGCAAAAAAGAGGATAAATATTAGTGGAGTTTATCCTTTTGTACTCAATGTATGTCAACAAAATAAGTTTTTAATTATTTAGAAAATTTTGACATACATTGTTACTTGTGTACAATAAATTTATTGACGAATATGATGAAATATTCGAAGGATACTTGGCAAAACCAAGGACATGGCTATTGAAAGCACTACTACTACCAGTCCAGTCCACTCTAGGGCTGAGAGAAAAGGTAAATCAAATTTATTTTGCCATTCAAATCTCACAATAAATCAAATGAAAAATGCTGAACTGAACTCGACTAGACTTAACTGAAGCTGAACTCAACTGAGGATGTCCATAGCTGCTTGTCTACCACTCATCAATTTTTGAAAATTTATTAAAAATTTAAATTGAATAGCAAAATACTTGAAATGCACTTGGCAACATACTGAAACACACACACAAACCAAACCAAAAAAAAAAAAAGAAAAATCAGGTACAAAAAGATATACATATACCTACATACTCATACATACATATGTATGTATATAGAACGTATGTATGTATGGATATTGCTGTAGTTATTTGTGTGTCAGGCTTGTCAAACATTTTCCACTGTCCATGTGCATATGAATTTTTAATTTTAATTGTTCACCAGGACTCATGTTCTACCGCCCTCTACCTTCATTTCAGTTGCCGCGGCCGGGGCTCAGCCAAGAGAATCCCTTTTTATCACTGACACTGACATTTTAATGGTTGACAGGCCAAAAAGCACGCTACTCTCGCTTTATATATGTATATATGTATGTATATAATATGCAAAAGGTATACACAATACAGATACAAATTTACTTATATATACATACATGTCTCGATAACCGCCTGGGTATCGTTTGGTTAATGAAATCACAACTTCTTTAATTGGTTCGAACCTTGCAACTACGCCCCCGAAAAAGCATCCCAGAGAAGCTCACTTAATGACTCCACCTTACATTTTATTGACTCCAAAGAAGCAAAAAGAAATATGTGAAGGGAGAAATATAAAGAGCAAAGCAGATGAAGCAGAACAAAGGCGACCAATTCGACCAAAAACAAAAAAGAAAGAAATGGGAGAGAAAAAAAAACCCATAATTATAATGCACCTTACATAACGCTTCATTAAGATAATGATAATGAATACGTGACGACACACACACACACACACACACGAAGGTCCTGCCAGCAAATGACACGCATGAGAATATGCATGAACAGACACACACACCAAGTATATCCTTCCCCAGACACTCCAAGTCCTAGTATACAAATGGCCAACGGGCAAGTAGCATTAACCACTTTGCCCTCTATCCCCCCCCTCTAGACCCCATCACACTCCTCTCCCACCATCAGAGACCAAGCAGCAAGTCAAAAAGCGGTCGATAATTTACATATGAAAATGTTACTAACTTTACCTGGCTTCAAAATATGGTAAATTAACAAATACTCTTTCCTGTTAGATTGAATGCTTATAATGTGATTTAGCCTTATGTTGAATAAACCATAAAACGTATCCTTATATTCCTTTCTTGGTTAAAATTAAACCACTTGCTTGATAATCAAAAAACAATTTTGATTAATGTTTAAAATGGAACAGGGTAAGCAATCCAAATTTTCCTTTTTGGCCTATTTAAACATTGGGTGGGGTAGGGGAGGAACGTTTTTAAGCCCTTCTGCATATGCAAGATTCATGTGCGGGAGGGTTGATATTTTGTGTGCTTTATGTTAAGAGCTAATTTGGGTTAATGCCGTAAAATGTGGCGCAGTTAAACAAACGGTAACAGAGAGTTTGACAGAGAGAGGAAGAGAGGGACAGAGGGGGGGATGAATAGGCCAAGAGGTAGGGAGTTTTCTTTTCTTTTGCAAGCGCTTCAAAACATGCACAGAAGCTGAAGCATAAATACATATGTATACACATACATGTACATGTAAGGTCTCTGTGCAAGTGTAGCATACTTTTCAGCGCAACAAAAATGTACATTTTCTTCTATCCTTCTCTGGTTTATTTTTTTTTCGTTTACGCGTGCTTTTTAAATTAGTCAAAATGTCAACTTGACACAGATTTCCTTTCACACAAACAGAGAAACTTAATTTATGTGAGGGAAAATGCTGCAGTAGGAACGTGAAAAACAATTGCAAGATCAAAATCTACACAGTTTTAACATTCGCAATTGGAAAAGGAGTAACTAGGTAGATTGACAGCCGCGACAGGCCACATCGGCACCCCCGTTTTTTGAGCATTAAATTAAAAAATTTATGTTTAACAATAATTTTCAGTCTCATTGCATTGAAATGAGGTAATAAGTATATTTTGCTATTATTCTTGGGGAAAATGGGCATGGCATCTCGCCTCCACGGTCAAAAACCAAAACCGTATTTTTCCCAAAAAAGTATGCTAATTATCTCATTAAACATAATATTTTCTTCAAATCTAGGGCCAAGATTCATAGAAAATCTAGAAAATGTTCTTTAAGTTGATCAATATCATTATCAGCATAACTTTTAAAGCAAGCAACTTCTTCTGTCGGCCGTGGAATTCGAGAAATGCTTTTGGAAGCTTTTTCTGGGCTTAAAGAGAAAATCAAGGGATCTGGACATCCACTTTTATGCGAATCTGCGATTCTATTGTTCTTATTGGCGTATATGTATAGCAACCACGAACTGTGTAGTAATCCTTACCGTTTTACCTGCAGGCGAGCAATGAAAATGAGAATAATAAAGCAAAGGCCCATATGCTTAAGAAAACTTTTCTCTACAACCCCAATTTACATATCTAATGAAAAACTAAGCTAAAATAGATATGTGCATATATTTTTAAACAACTGGAAATTTTTAATCACCTATGTGAATCACGACAGCTGTCAATGGTCAGTATTTTACACTAAGACATCTGCTGTATTTCGAATACTCCCATAATTAAACGACTGAATGGTGATTTCCCAACTACTTGTATTAGTATATGGTAGACCAAATACTCGATTACTTATAGTTTTCTATATTATTTTAGAAGTTAACAAAAAAGACTTTAAGAGAAAAATCTTCTAGAAACCAAGGTTTTGGCATCTTCAACTAAAATGTCAATCAGGCGTCAAGCCATTCAGTCAGTCAGTCATTCAGTCAATCAATTTCCCAACGAACAAACGCATATATACATATAGGATGGATATATGTATATCCTGGTAAGCCATTTCATAAATATATAATAAATGTAGCAAACAAACATACGTACATACAAATATTTCTGTATTTGAGTGTGAGTGTGGTATATCAGTCAGTGAGTGACAATTATTTGGGTTCCTTTTTGTATTTATTCTCTGTTCTTCTTCTCTCATTCATTTCTACTCTCTTTTAGTCGTTCCTTCGACGTTGGCATTAAGCGTAATTTTTTGTTAGTGGCAAACATTTCATGAATTAAAAATGAACCTCTACTCACTCACACACACACACACATACTGACACACACACACACCCCCAGATAGCCTAAGTATATGCGTGGCCCAGGCCGCTGGCAGTTAGTCATCCAAGTTTGGTTTTTGGAAAAAAATGAAATGTTATACAACGTCATTGTCACACGTTCTGACACTTTTACGGCAACTTGGGCTTAGAAGCGAGTCAAAAAGTGAGCCTAAAGGTTCGTTTTTTATTTCTCCGACTTTTTCTTTTTATACCCTTGCCAAAAAAGGTATATAAATTTTGGTCAGAAGTGTGCAATGCATAGAAGGAAGCAATTCCGGGCATCTAAAAGTATATATATTGATCAGACATGTCGATACGAGTCCGTCTCAATCACAGTGACTTAATATATTATCAATAACTTCTTTACATTTCAAATGATTGTTCCAATATAAATATTTTTCAGTTTAATAAAGCAGTTAATGACTATATAGCTGTCACATAAACTTATGCAATCACATGTAACGTTTGTATAAATACTTAAGTAGATTAAACATCTGTACAGCGTAGAGTTTATATATATAAGTTGACTAAGTGGAGCCGACTATTCGTGTTATGTTTAATGTATCTCCAAATTGGCTTATTGTCCAAGGACAGATTGTAAATAACATATAAAGAACATGTAACATGTCCTGCCTAAGCTTGACGGCTAAAGGAAAGGGAATATTAACAAAAAAGAAAAACTTGCAAGGGTATTGAAACTTCGGCGAGGTCGACTTCTCTCGAGGCTAACTTCTCTCTTTTTTTATTTTTGCAGCTCCCTTGTCGCTATGTCATCTAATGTAATGAAGCGCAAGAGAGCAAAGGTTTTTTCTCATCTTTTATTTTTTAGGCAGGTACAAATTTTGGTATGCAAGCCGGCAAAGGTTCTTTTTTTTATATATATATGTATATGAATATTTCACAAAGTGCTTTTTTCTTGGTATTTTTACTAATTCGTGGACTATATTAATAATGGCTTGAGGACCAGCTAAACTGAACTGCCAAAGTAAAGTAAAAGCAACAATTGATCAAGGTATGATTCAGGATAATTTCATGTTTTAACGTGTTTTGCCTATTTTAATACTCTTCCAAAATGCTCATACCTCAATAGAAACAAAATAGAAACCAGAGGGCCGGGGCTAACTTCGACCGCGTCAAAGTTTGTATACCCTTGCAACTTTTTTGGTAACTTTTTCCTTACCTATAGCCACATCAAAGTGGAAAAACGTTTAATCTAAAAGGGCTAATGTGTCCGAAAGAACGGCCTACAATCTTACCATAGGAAATAACGAAGATATTAATCAAAGTCACTGTTTTCCACCGATCGTTCCTATGGGAGCTATATGATATAGCTACCCGATCTTTATCAAATTCGGCACAGTCATTAACAGATATATTAAACTAACAAATGTTTAATTTAAAAGCAATCGCGTCAAAAGTAACGAAGTTATTGACAAAAGTCACTGTTTTCGAAAGATCGTTCCTATGGGAGCTATATGATATAGTAACCCGATCTCGATCAAATTTGGCATAGTCGTTTATATATGTAATTAACTTAACTATATTAAATTTCATGATAATAGATCAGAAAATAACGAAGTTATTAAGAAAAGTCACTGTTCGTGACTTTGCCATTTTTATGGGAGCTATATGATATAGTGATCCGATCCGGCTGAATCCGAGATATACAACGCCTGCAGTATATACAAGCCTACATGCAAAATTTCAGCTCTGTAGCTCTTTCGGTCTAGGAGGAGTTTGCGTTGATCCAGACGGACGGACGGACGGACGGACATGGCGATTTGAACTCGTCTCGTCGTGCTGATCAAGAATATATATACTTTATATGGTCGGAGATGCTTCCTTCTATGCGTTGCACACTTTTGACCAAAATTAATATACCCTTTTTGCAAGGGTATAAAAAGGTCCTCTCACTAAAGGACATAAGCTGAAATATAGCATAAATAATAATCAAAAAAGTGGTAAAAAAAACGATTGGCGTGCAAAATTACCTTCACCCACTTAGGTGTAAAAGTTTGTAATGCATTTACCCAGTTGATGTTCCCTGTTCTTCTTCTCTTGTATCACAAGTTCCCTAAAGCACATTTTTGCAGTCATTAGGCGATGACGCCTGAAAATATGCAACACCACCAGGAAAAGCACCAAAGTATGGCCGAAAGGAAGTCAAAAAGGTAACAGCAACAAAAACGCAGTAGCAGCAGCTGCTGGCCAATTTGCGCTATCTATGGTGTGACTTTAGGCGAAGAATGCGGGAGAGAGAGAGAGAGAGAGAGAGAGTTGTGGGCTATCAACTTGGGAGTGAAGAGAGTATATAGTAAATTTTTTATGTCGGCTTGGAAATTTGAAGCACCTGCATTAGCAGCTTAGTCCGTTTAAGTGGCAAAGTAATCGCAAAAAATTTGTCTAAAGTTATGCAAAATGAAATTATACATAACACACATACATATGTATAGGTATGTTTCTAAGAATGTATATGTATGTATGTTTATTTAATAGCCCCACTCAAGTGTATACAAATTTGGAGAATTTTGTCGATGGCTTGTCACATCGTCGTCATCGTTAAACGCTAACCGTAATAATTGAAAATTAAATTTAATTTTACGACCAAAGTTAAACATTTGGAAGTTGCCACAGAAAAACAAAACCAGTTAGAAAGAAGAAGCCTTTTGGCAAGGTTTCGGATTCGTCCCTGTTCCCGTTCTACAGTTTTCTTTCTTTTTGGTGCCGTGAGAACTCGCACAATTGTGTAGGATTTTCACAGCGCGATAATCATAAAAATGAAAATTTTAATAGCGCGCGTGTCGGTTACCTACCACCCACCCACTCCCCACTCCACACTCCCCACTCCCTTCTCATAACATCTAACCTATTCTGCGTGTGTGCATGTTATTTTTCTAGCCCACCTTGTACACACACACATAGAAATAAGCAACGCAACGCTCACACACCCCACACACACACACTCACGCCAACATATTGATTTTACTCGAAAAAAAACTTTGCTTTTAGGCACTGAGCCAAACAAAAATTCACTTCGACATGCTATTGTATTATGGCCTAAATGGTAAGGAAAAGCGAGCAAGAGAGAGAGAAAGCATTCAACAGAAACAGAAAGAGAGAGAAAGGGAGAGAGGTAGATCCAGATAATGCACTGATAGCAAATATATATATAGTAAGTATTGGATATATAAACAAGACCAATTCATTCTGATTAAATTTTGGAAAAGTTTATGAAATTTCAAATATTACTTTTTCCTTAAAAAGTTTAACATTATTTCACTTAGATCTAAAGATTCGAAAGGGGTTGAGGTTTTAAGGGTAATTGATATTTAGTTGCATTTTACATACCTTCAATTCCTTTTTGATAAGTGTCCTAACCGGTTAATAGAATTTTCCGTGGAGTTTTCTTTAAGTTGATCAATTGGTCCACACAATATTTCGATTTATTTCGATATTTTTCCGTAAATATTCAACTTGTATTTATATACAAAACAATGTGTTATATGCCGTAGTAGAAGATTGATATGTTTCCTTTGATATGTATGAACTTCTCTTTTTTTGCATATATGAGAATATTTATGTGTATATTTAAATAGTATTATTAGATGATGTAAAACTTCTAACAAAACTTCTTGTTTTAATTTATATATGTATGTATATATCTTATACTTAGGTTGACTCTTTGCAAGAGTATTGATATGTATGCGATAATTTGCATATATTTTAACTAGCCTATGTCATTAATAATATATTTTCCTCGGGTTTCCTTAAATCGTCTTGCTGTAGTTGGTTTTTTTTTTGTCTAAAACCTTTTACATGATATGTTTAGATTTGCTCATTTTTGTTTATATGATAATCATCAGTTTAATGCAATTTTTCGATTTCGTTTTGTTAAAACATTTTACTCTATGTTTTGTTTATCAGTTTTGGTGTTCCTTTACCAAAATATGTTCCACTTGCTCTCTTTGTTTCTCTTTGTAGCGGTCTCTTAGGGGATGTCACTCTCTCACTGTCTCTCTTTACTTGGGGCGAAAGCTCCACCAAACCAAACTTCACTCTCTTTCTGACTACTAAAGTCTCTTAGTCGTAGTCGTCTCCAACTCCGCGTCCATCTACTTCACACCCTAACTTTCCGGGCTTGCCCCTCGCGCTTGCCCCCTTTTGTCGTCGTTTTTCCTTTCGCTCTCTCAATTTCAGGCGGCAACGGCAATGGCAACGGCAGCGGCAACGGCAACACTGGTAATATCTCTATGTATTCCTTTTTTTCTTTTTCCGATTCCGTTTTGTGGGAGCATTCGCTGAATGTTTCTTTGTAATTCACCGTATCAAGGAAAACAAAACCGACCACAACAACAACAACAACAAACACTGATATCAACTGTCACAAAATTATGCGCCTCCAATTATGGCCAATAATTTTATACAAGCTGACATAACGGCTCAGACACAAATTGATTTCCCTTCTTGGCGTTGTTTCTTCTTCTTTTATATGTGTGTGTTTGGGTGTGTGTGTGTGGTTACGTTTTATCCTTGCCTTTGTGCCGTTTGTGGGCCGCTGCCGTTGTTTTTGGTTGGCTTGGTTTGGTCTGCAAAACCCTCACGCCCGCTTATAACAAATTATACAATCAACGAATTTCTTTTCTTTTATCAATTTCGTCTTTTCGAATAACTTCACTCGTTGTTTTGATTCACTTTTAGCTTTCTTTATATTCGCACTTCGTTCGCCCGCGCCTAGCGGTATGCTGCAAATTTATGTTTTGCAATTTCTCAGTTAATTTGACTTTCCATTTTTTTTTTGTTTTTTTCCGATTTTGTTTTGTTAATTTTCTGGAATTTTTTATTTTTTTTTTTCTTCTTGATGGTGCTATTCACTGCGTGTGGCAGAGTCAAAGTGCTGTCGTTTACTCACGAACTTCTAGCCGTTGTGTGCGGATGCCAAGCTATGAATTTTTTATGGTTTGCTTATTTTAGAGATTTTCGCTATATCTTTTGGTCGAGATTGCTGCGCACTAGCCGAAAATGCAGAGAGGCAGAGAGAGAGACTAAGTGAGTGAAAGAGCGAGAGTGGCGAGAGAAAGGGATGCTGGGTATATATATGGGCGGTAAAAATGAAAATATGAGCGGTTTTTTAAATTCAGACAAGTTCAAACAAAGAATTTGTTATATGTAGTTGTAAAAATGTTTTAGAAAATAATTTTAATTACAATTTCTTAAGTTCTCTGCTTTTCATGTTCAGAGATTTTTAGGGTTGATTTGTAGTGTGAGTAAGTTCATTTTTTTGGGGGTTACTTTAAGTGATTATTTTATACTTTTACTACACCTGAATGTTTTTTTTGGGTTTTTGTTTCATTTTTTTCGACAATTTGACATTTGCTTCCTGTTAGCAAGAAATGAGAGAGAGATTACTGACAGCGACTGCTCAGTCGCTGAAAGTGGTAGTAGATGGCGCCACTGAAACAAGCTTTAGGCCAAGCTTTATGGCTAAAAACCCAATAAACGAACCATCGAAAAGAACTGCCAATCTGATATTGATGACTCTGAAATATCGTTATCTATATCAAATTGCGTTTTCTTTAATTCAAATATTTAAGTGTTTCATTATTTTTCATTATTATTTCTGAAATATTTTAAATACAAGAGGATTTTGTTTTCAGGTTTGCTTTTTAGATGCTTCTATTTGCTATTTAAATATATTTTTTGTTTTGCTGTATGTTGGCAAAATGTTTTTTTCTGTGCAATAATTGCTCTCTTCCTCTCGCTTTTTCTTTCTTTGGTTGCGGTCCCATCGTCCGATGTGGTCTACCATCTGTTGGCCTGCCCTTAGCATCATCGGTGTCCTAGCACAAGAAGCGTTTTTCGGTAAAAATGAAAATCAATAAAAAAGCTCAATGACGTCAGTCAGTTACACACATATACATACATACATGCATACATACATACGTGTGGATACAGAAGCAACGGCCGCTGGCAAAATGAAATGCTCCACCCGACTCATCTGCTCTGCTCCTGTCTCTCGCCTTCTGACACCCACACTCTTTCTTGGCATCCTTGCTAATGCTGAAATTGTCAAGACGAACAGGCCATAAGAAAGGGACTAACACATGTACTCTTACATACATGTATCAACGAGTTCATCCCTTCCTTCCTTCTACTTGGCAAAGACAAGCTAATTTTTTGTTTATTTTTTGATAAATCTCATGATAGCAGCGATAAGCGGGCTATCAACATAAAACTGAAAACTGATAAGGCATTGACATTAATGACAAACCAAATTATGGGCACATTAACAGACGCAAAAGACGTCAACCAAAAAAATATTAAATGCAGTAAATCAAACACATAAAGATGGGCAACATTTTTAATTCTATTTTGGGACTTCCATTTTTTGTTGTTCAAAACCTCAGATTATTGCAAACATTTTTGTTAGATTTATAAAGTGTAATATTTTATTTCTTTATTTAATAATAAAAACTTCCACATTTTTTTTAATACTAATACAAAAAACAATGTTTGTACTAATTGTAATTTATATTGGACTTTGTTTTTATAGGAAATCTTATCAAAAAGTTTCACATTCTACCTGACCCAAGTTGAGCCCTTTTTAATAGCTTTGCATTCCTTATGGAATAATTCTTTATTCTGTTCTGTTATCGTTTTTGAAAAGCATTCGAATTTTTTTGATAATTTAATTTACAAAAATTATTTATTTCATTAATATAGCCCCAAAATGTATGCTATGATAAATATTATTTGAAAGAACAAAAGCCGAAACTGTTTTAAATGTGCAGCACGATGATAAACTCAATATGGAATTGAATAAAGTAAGTGAATATACCGGAGACTAAGTCACACACACACTAACATACACACACACCCACACCCACGTGGAAATACATTCCCATTTATTAAAATAGTTAGTTCATAGGTGTTAAAATTGCACATGAAATATGAAAAGGCACTCATAACAGGAACTCTCAAAACACACACACACACACGTACACACACGGATTTGTTCCCTCTGCTGCCTGGTTAACAACTCCCTGGCTTACTATTCACCACACACACACACACACACACACATAGTTAACAGAGCTAAAAGTGAGAGAAAGAGGGAAAACGAGTGAAAGATAGAGGGAGAGAGAAAGCGTGAGAGAGAGAGAGTGAACTTCTGACGACATTTGAAGCAAATATGCTGCTTACTGCTGGTCCCCACCATTGTAGGTGGAAACTTGTAGGAACTTGGGAAAGCTCATCGGTTCTTCCTCTGCTTTGCTTGGCTGTTTCAGTTTCAGTTTTTAGTCGTTGTCGTGTCGTGATGTCGTTGTCGTCGTCATTGCCGTCGCCGTTGTTGTAGTCGCAGCGCAACAACAGCAACAATAACAACAGCAACAACATCAACAGCAGCAGCAGCAGGCAGAGGCAGGCTTTAGCTAGAAGAACAAAAACAATAACAACGCGCGCCAACAACCCCATTAAATAAAATAATAAAAAAAAAAAACAAATCAAGAAATAACAAAAATTATAACTGAAAAACCCCCCACGCCCCCGCCCCCCTCAAAAGAAAAACGATAGCAACAGCAACCAAATTAAAAATTAATTTTACGCATATGGAATGCACCTAGGGCCTACTCTGCCTTACATACACTTATTCATGTAGCAAAATATATATATATATATATATATATGTATATGTATATGCAAATATATATGCGTATATGTTATACACACACAAATCTATACACATACAATATATAAGTGCAAACCAATTGTGATTTAAGCTAGTAACAAAAAAGAAACAAATACAACAAAATAATTCATCTAAATTAATAAAAAAAAAACGAAAAACAAAAATCAAATCTGCAGTAAAAGAATAACAAAAGCAAAAAGAAAAAGTGTAAGGACAAATTAACTTTTCATTGTTCAGTTTTTTCCCCTCTTTGTCGTCTTTTTTTTCCATTTTATTTTTTCTCTACACACACACACACACATACACACACGCACGGACGCACACACACATAAAACGAAGTGGAAGTCGAGGGCGTCGTGCCCGCCCCGTTTGTTCGGATTTTTTGATTCGGCCAAGGAGTGCATCAAATACTCTTGATACTCAGTGAAAGCAACAGCAACAATTCATATAAAACTCAACTTCAATTCAATCAAAAAGCAACAAAAACTACAAAAAAACAAACAAAGAACAAACATGTCATAAAAGCAACAATACAAATTTATTTACGTTTAATTAAACTTTGATTAAATTTACTTTACTTTACCAAGCGACCAATTTTTCCCAGTATTTTTCAGTTAATTTCCCTTCCAACATAATTCGATTTGACTTTTTGAACTTTTTGCACCTCTCACCAACTCATCATCTCCTTCCACTTTCTCTCCCTCTCTCTTTTCCTTGGCCATTCATTGGACGTCGATCAAAGCTTGTAGAAGGAAATATGCAATAAATAAAGTTGGTGAAAAAATTTAACTTCAAAAATCGCTTTACTAAATATAAATCAGCTTAAATATAACTTTTCATTTTGATAATATAAAGCAAAAAATAAACAACTATTTGAAACAACGAATGAATTAACAACGCCATTTACACACGTAGAGGAAAGGAAATATAACAACTACTATATAACTACATGATAATGGATATGAAATGATATTATATGAATGAATGTAAGTGAAATCGGATATATATATAAGTATATAGAGGACAATTAAACTAAATGCAGCTACAGAAACCCACAGACAAACATAATCACTCTTGTGATTCCTAGAAATGCCTTGTAACAATAGTAATAAGGGTTAACTAACTAACTAAAGTTTCTCTATGGCATGTAAAAGGGCGAACAATGATCAAGAAATTGCCTGTAAGGTGTTTTGCCAGCCAATAAAGACAAACAAGAGTAAAGAAGAGGCAAAGGGGCAACTGGTAAAGATTGGTTGCCGATTTAATTAAGAGGTAAACTAGTTACAACAAGGACAACGAACACAACGAACACAACAACTGCAACAGCTCCCTTACCCTTTACCCACGGACGTAAGAGCAGCAACAGGCGGCTGACAATGGCATCGATTTTGTTGTTCTTGCTGTTGCTTGTCAGTTGGAAATTTCAAACGTCACTAGGCAACAGTCCGTCATTAAGTTAGTTAGTAAGTGAGTCAGTGAATAAGGACAAACGGCAAGGAAAAGACAGAGAGAGAGAGAGAGAGAGAGAGATAAAAAATTCGCACTCTTGTCATATGAGCAACAGAAAATATTCTCTCTCGTTGTTAGTGTGTGCGTGTGCTTCATTGTGGGCGGCGAACTTGTTAAACTCATTGACCACTCGAATGACCAGCCACATGTCTGTGTCTGTGTATTATCCCCTTCTAAATGCATAAAATTGCTTTGTACAATATATCAAAGATGTCAATGCACCATTTTTCCACTCTCTGTCTCCATTGTGGCCCCTTTTTTCTTAGTGTCCGGTGCCCTGTCCTATTCTACATCCTCCCACACACATCCATTCTCTAGGAATGACAAGTTTTTCTTTTGTTTTCATTTAATTGCATGAAAATTGAGTTGGCTGCCATTGTAGAAAAGTTCTTATTGCCGGAATACATATACATATACATATGTGCTCAATATTCCCCTTTTTTTTGCCCTTTTTGTTTGCCCTTTAAATAGGCCCCTTTATCATCATACATTTGCAAGATTCATTTCCAAAACAATTGTCGATAATTATTGACTCTATCTTATTAGAAAGACTTCAAATCACCTTTTAAACAAGCAAATGACTAGTGTGAGCATTATGAACTAATATGTTGAATTAATATCATCAGTTTGGTTACTTATCCTTGGTCCATAATTAGGCTAAAGAATTAATGAGTTTTTGGCAACAAACTGAACAAAGTCATTGCCTCATTTATTGTTTTATATATGTATGTTGTTGGCCAAATTATTCTTCTGTGTGAGTCTATTGCACTCTTATAAAAGACCAACAACCAAATGAAAATGTCTACGTTGTATATTTTACGCTATGAACGGGCGTTGAGCCAAAAATTCAAGACCGACCAATTGAATGAATTTATGACGTAACTAGAGCCTCCAAACGGGACCAAAATTGTAGAAATTTAGACATTCATTGGATAAACAAACTGACTTCAGAATATATTCCATCCTTAAAACATATCACTATCAACTTTGATTCTATTTGGTATAAACCTAACATTTTATGAAATTTGCATATTGCCTTTGACATTTTAAAATCAGATCAGAGCAGGAGTATAGACTTGACTCAAAGGAATTTCCTTAAAAATCAAGAATTACTCTATTCCTTTTTGTTGTTGTGTCATCTTCATATATAAATATCTCTTGGTGAACTCTCACATTTAATACTGCGGCAAGTGGGCGTATACGTAATTTAAAGTAACCTTGTTCTGCAAATCGTTAGCATGGCGTTAATACCAAAAAGCACGAGAATATTGATAACCATATCGGGATTGTTTACTCATCTACCAAATAACACATACCTATATATGCATCTATATGTAGTAACCACTACAAATACAAAATTATAGTCGAGCTAGATAAAGTTTTTTATTTGTTTTGCTTGTTCAATTTCAGCGGTTGGTCAATTTCAAGTACGTATAATACGAATATAGGGAAATTCATTATAAGTTGCTCTTTCGCAAATGAGCGCGCGCCTAGACAAAGAGAGAGAGAGAGCGAGAGAGAGAAAGCATGTGCGTGTGGTGAATCTCCACAGTTCCTACAACTCTCCCTTCTCCTTCTCTCGCATTCTGTTGAATCCCAACACATGTTGTGTAGAGGCAGCTGTTTCTACTTTGCCTTGATGCTCTGCTTATACCCTCCCTGTGAGGCAGTTGCCATTGGTTTTTAATCTAGTGGCTGCAGCTAAGCTGCATTTGTTTTGCTCCATTATCAATTCATAAGTATGAATCAAAGAGCATAATGTCCTGAGTTTAGAATCCCTCTCGAAATAGTGGATTGGCATATATAAATTGAATTGTAACTCTTATCGCAATTTAAATTAGTTGCTATCTTTATAAGATGCACATTGCTAATACTCAGCCATATATACACACACACACACACACCATCAAAAAGCTTGACACGAATAAACAAAATGAGACTAAAGGTCGATATCCTATATACTTATATGTACATCCTCCTTATGGAAATTGTCCTATTCTAGTGCACTTTTAAAGCGAAAATCGCTTTACAATCTGTACTAAGAAAATCTACCAACAAATTGGATATGAGGCGTAGTACATATACATGTATTTATATACATTTCCCTCGACCCCCACCCTTCTGATGTAGCTTTTCCAGTGAGTTTGTCAACATAAATAACTGGCCTCACAATCCCATCATGCGGCGTGTGTGTGCAGAGAATGATGATGATGATGATGGCTTCGTAGATGTGTGTGTGTGTGTGTATGTGTGTGTGGGTATATGAACATGTATTTTCGCATTTTATATGTGCGTCACCGGGTCAACCGCATTGCCGAACCACCCATCAGCCATCGCTTACTCATTTCCATCTACTCCCTCGTTTCTGATGGCTCGTTTTTTTTTTTGTGGCTCTTGGTGTATGGGTGAGAAATTGTTTGCTTTGCAACGTTGATGATCATAAATGCAGTTTTAGTTGTTCACATACATATACACATACACACAAGTGCATTTTATTAAATTTTAAAAAGTGTTGCCTACATTTCGGAGCTTATAGCAAATAATTTAATATATATATATTTCACTTTCATTATACAGTGCTGACAACTAATTCGACCCAACTTCAGATTCATAATGGCGCCACAACGTGTATACCTACAATATGAACTACAGAATGGCCAACAACAACAACAGGAGCAACAACCACATCAATCAGTTAAAACACTAACCCAAGCTAAGCAACGATTTAGACAGCTATAAAAGGAAATAAAATGAAGAAAGAATCCAAACCGAATATACCAAATATAACCATATGAAACTAGAGAATGTTGCAGCAAACAATTCGGCACACACAACACACATTCAAACAAACACACACACTGAACAACACACACACACATGGAGAGAAGTGCAAGTGCACAATTAAATATTAAACATTTTCAACGAATTTCCAAAAGTCTCATTCTAATAAACCGAAAATAACAAAATATTTAACAACTAATTTAAAAGAAACAAAACGCGAAACAAAAAGGAAAAAAAAATATTGAAATTTACTCTGTGATTTTCTATCAGCATGGTTTAAATAATAATCCAAACAAACAAAAATTTAAATAATACACAAGCAAAATATATAAAACAACAACCACAACAAGCAAAAGCAACCAAAAAACCAAAAAAAAAAAAAAACGTAAAAGCTTTAAAACCTCCCAGTTCTATAAAATAAAAATTATATCAAATTTGCTAAAAACAAGAAAAAAAACAGCATTAACACAATAAGCTTAATCCAAATTAAATTATTAGTAGCTAAACCAAAAAACATTATAATTATCAAACATGGACGAGATGCCGGATTTATCGCATTTGACACCACACGAACGAATGCAGATTGAGAATGTTCTGATGCGACAGAAACAGGAAGAAGAGCAACAGAATGAGATAATGAGGTGAGCAATGAGTGATGATGAGAAGGCAATTAACCCTAACCTAACCTTACCTCATGTTTCCTATAGACGCAAGCAGGACGAAGTTGTCTCCTTGGAAATGCAAATCCGACAACGTTCCGAACAGCAGAAGAAAGCTGGTGTCGAACTGGATGCCACCTGTCACATATGCCTTAAGACCAAATTTGCCGATGGTGTTGGACACATTTGCCATTACTGTAATATACGTTGTTGTGCTCGATGTGGCGGCAAAGTGACGCTACGCAGCAACAAGGTGAGTGCACATTCTGAAATTCTGGTGGAGGGTCCTAAGCCTTTTGCAAAGAATTGTAGTGACAGGAAACAGTGAGTGACTGACTGACTGAGTGTGCCACAGTGTTCAATTTTCAAAAATGCCACTTGAATTTGAAAGCGGCAAGCAAATAAATGACTGTCCTGACTTCTTACCCATGTCTTTGATGAAATTGCCTTGCCTGTTTGGTTTGCCAAAAAGCTGACTGACGCCAATATTTGTGGCGACTAAGCAACCGAATCGGACGACATCACGCATACGCTGACGCCTCGCAGTAGTCAGTAATATGCATAAATAAATGCCAATGGTTTGCGATGGTCTTGTAGATAGCAAATTTCAAAAATATGTGAGGACAAGTTAAATTTATTGGCAAGCTTCATTTCAAAAATATAAGCATAAAAGAGGACGGACCAAATTTTCTATACCCTTACATGTTTTTGTTTTAGGCTTTTACTATCTAGACTTTTATTATCTTGACTAACCAAAGTAAAGTTACATATACAACATAATCTGTTTTACTGGATGTATTATAAAAACGACTAATAAAACAATTATTATGTGTATCCAATGAGTATAGAAGTTGTTTTGTTGTCTAGATTTCTTTAGTGATTCCGTAGTCCCTTTCTCTGTAATCAATTTGTGATTTACATGAAATAAAAATGATTATTTAAGTTAGAATTTATGTGATCCATTGAGTGACAAGCCTCACAGCCCCAAACAATGCGTTTTCCTTTTCCGGTTACACTGTATTTCTAAAATTCTTGAAAACTTTAGTTTAGGGCTAACGAAAACCAAATGTGCTTTTGATTCTTTAGGCCCTGCAAATGTGCCTTTAGCGATATGCAAACGCTTACTTTTGACTGCATCTGTCACACCTACATATCCCTAAGAACATCAGCCCAAGCCAAAGCCCAAGCCCTTGCCCAATCCCATGTCCATGTCAGTGCCCATCCAAATGACCAATTCCATGCACATTACCCTTGAAGAATCGTATTTCAATTACACTTTTTTTTCAATTTTTATTCAGCCCGCAGCATAAGCCTCTGTCGCTTTTCGCTAGGTTTAACATTTGCAAGCATTTTCGTAGATAGATTTTTTCTTCTCTTTTGTCGTTAAGCTAAAATTGAAACAGTGCCAAATGTCACAAAAGTCACTATGCCACATATGCACAGATAAAGAACGAAAGAATTTAAATTGGACCAAGTAAAATAAGTATAGTAAACTGAAAACGAAATGGGTTTTTGGCAATTTTGGTAATAAGTTGGCCAAATAGATAAAATCCAGCTTCGGTATTAATTAATGCTACTACCAAAGGTGCTGCCACGAAATACCAATGACATGTGTAGCCAGCGAATTTTGTGCTCCGATTGCCTTTGGCCAAGATTAGCATCATCATCATTGAAATCATCAGCAGCTACATCTTCATCGTCATCGTAGTATGGCGGCGATGTAAAAATATGAAAGTTGATAAAGCCGGCAAAATGTTCGTTTTGACTACGCTCAATTAACGTGGTCGAAAAGACACTGAAATATCCCCAAAATTGCCATAGGCGCTGAATATAATAGTGCAATCGACCCGCATTTTGACCCTGGTATAGCATTAACATGGCCCAAGCGTGCTGGACATCGTCATGAGGCAATGCGTCGGAATGCTCCATCAATGAAATTTTAAATACTTTCTGAGTTTCTGATGCCAAATAATAAACTACCAGAATAAAATCAACTTGACAGTCAACTCTGATTTGATCTAAACTGACTTCAAAATATATTTGAATCATTCCAGGTTATTTGGATATGCATATTATGCCGCAAGAAACAGGAGCTATTATCCAAGACAGGACAATGGATGAACAAATCCACAGTCCAGCAAGATGGTTTCATTCGGCGCATAGAGCCCGATGGCAGCAGTGTAAGTAAACGGAATTATTTCATATTTTATATATGGTTAATCAATATTTTATTTTCATTTGACAGGACATATCACAGCAGGCCATGACCCCACATGATTCCACGGACAAACGTCCCAAGTTGGAACGAACTCGCAGTGCCGCTGAGAAAGAAAATCAGCCAATGCAACGGGCTGGCAGCATGCTTCGGCGCCAATACTCCCAACAAGAGCAGCCCACAAATCGCCGTTTGTCGGCCTCAGATTCTGGCCTAGATCCTATGATGATGATGGGGGGTACAGGAAATGTTGGCCCTAATTCTAGCCAGCCGCAATCGCAGCAACCACGGCCTCGAATGCAACCCATGAATCCTCAACAAGCGCAACAATACCAACAGCAACAACAACAGCAGCAGCAGCATCAGCAGCATCAACAACAACAACAGCAACCACAGGGCTATGGACAACAACAACGTGCAGGACCCTCAGGAGCTTATCCAGAAGATGATCCGCGCTATTATCAGGTGGGAGAGACAAAGAACTTTAATTTACTTCCATGTTACTTATCTGTAATTTCCTTTTAAGGGCGAACTGGATGGTTTAATGCGGCAACATCCACATTTGGCTCATCCCAGTCAAGTGCATTCACAGCAGCAACATCGTCAATCACCGCAGCAACAGCATCAACAATATTCAGTTAGACAACAACAGCAACAGCAGCAGCAACAACAACATCAACCAACACAACAACAACAATCTTACCAAGCCCAAATACATTATCAACCACAATCTACGCAGCAGCAGCAACTGCCTCATCAGGCAACTCAACAAATATCCGGAGGAGGATCTGGCGGCTATCAAAAGCCTCCACCATTGACGCGCAATCTAACCATTAGCGGGGGACATGCTATGGATTCAACATCATTTAACCAGCAACAACGAAGATCATTAGCCGGTTCTCAATATGCCTCACAACAACAACGATCGTTCAGCAGCTCCGAGGAGGAATTCCAAAGCCAAATGTTGGCTGCCCAGGCCGCACAAAGTCAGACTGGTGGAGGTGGAGGAGTTATTCAAGCTGGTTCCGATTATGATGGTAAGTTGACCACGTTTTGTCCAATTTGCATACAACGTTTTTTCCTTCCTTCCTTCCCTCTCTCTCACTCTTGCTCTCTATCCTACTTTGTCTCTCTCTCTCTCTCTCTCGCTATCTCTGTCTGTCTGTCTTACACATATTAAACTATTCTTTGTGATTTAGTCCATTTTTTTGGATTCTCCTCTATCATAAACAAATTTTTCTTATCTCAATCTCCTTGTGATAAATGGCAAACTCTAAAATTTCCTTGAACCTTTTGACTCGCTCGCTGGAAACTTAAAAACACTAAAAAAAATTCAAAACAATTTTTTCTTAATGATTAACACATTCTTGTCTCTTCATTGGTGTGTTGTCTTTTTCTTTTATTATAAACTAATGAACTACACTGTATAAAACCATTTGACTTTTAATTTTGAAATCATTTTCACCTTTACCATAGTTTCCTTCTAATAAGTTAATTAATTGAATTATATTAGTATAAATTAGTATAAGAAAATAGTTTATAAAAATCTCTGAAAGTTTTTTATCATCTCACATTTTATCCATTAATTTTTAGAATTTTTTTTTTAACATCAATCAAAAATGCTTCATACTTTTTAGAGGATATATAAAACAATCTTAGATAATATTATAATTAATTACTAATTATTTATCTTGAATTTAGTTAGTAATGTCTAAGTCTCATTCTTTTCCTCGTCACACTCGAAACCAATATAAGTTAGGGTAGGAAGAAAGAGAATTTAAAAGAGTTTTTTATATCAGAGACATTTTTAAAGCACTTGAAGTCCTAAAACCAAAAAGAAGTAAACCAAAGCCAAAAGCAAATCAAATACATATGTATATATGTATGTATGTACCTATATTCGCGTATATAACTACATATTTTATTTACAAGAGGCTAGGCCAGAGCAGCAGCAACAGCAAATAGAAAAACTATCGCGAGAAGGATGCACTTCTGCATACTTTAAGGCGTACCGACATTCTTTACCCTTTTTTTTTTGTTGGCCCGTTAAATGCAATCAGCATAAATTATATACAGTGAAATGCAGGGAAGGGGGACGCAGGGGACGCAAGGTAGTTTGCACAGCTGACCCGAAAACACATTTTCCAACAAACTATAAGAAAAGCTTTTCCTATTTTTCTTTTTTTATATTACATTTTTTTTTTTGGCAGACGACCGCAAAAACATCAAGAAGTTCGCCAAGCAGATGGTTTGCTTAGGTTCAGACGAAACAGTTGGGAAAGGGGGAGGGTAAGGTGTGGGTGAGGGAGGGGGTGGAGGGGGGAGGATACTTCTTCTGCTCTTCATGTACAACATTTTTTTTTTTTTAGAGAATAAAGAGCAACGAACAACATTGTCAAGTGCGGCGCGGCAATGTTGAGCTGAAATTTATTATCCTAATTAGAAAGTTTTTGTGTTGGCACTTGGCTTGGCAAGGAGCTTCTCTTCCTCTCACACACTTTTCTATCCTTGCACTCCCCCTTTTTATAATATAGACCCCAAATTGGTTTCCCTTTTTACATAAGTTTTCAATTTTATATTGATTTTATTTTCTTATCAGTGTAAGGAATTGAAGATCGGAACATTAAGGAAGGAAAGGAACATTAATGCCCAAGTTGTCAGCTATTCATTCTATGCATTTAACCTTTAGCCACCATAGTTGGGCGCCATCTTTAATTTCACCACAGCAATCACAATTCACTATTCCCAGTCACGTTTTTTGCTTCGTTTTGTGCGAACAAATAACGAGTCGGTCGTTAGGTCGCTGTCATGCGTTGGAAGAGACATTTTTAGGGAAATTTCCAATATACAACGTGATCCGCGCAAGCGCTAAACATAATAGTACGGAGTACGTATGGGAGGTTTTCCGAACTGAAGTTATGTAGAAATAGTAGCTAACCAGCTGATGTTGGCTTTTCGCGCGTTTATGCATTCAAATAGAATCCTTTAGAGCTTCTGTAGGATTAAGAAGATGCAATGCTACATACATATATTCATTTAAGTATATTAGGATATTATTATATTAAGAAACCGACTATCTACCCACCTACATATATGAACGATAATGAAATATTAAACATTTATGGCACTGCTGGGAAATATTTAAAATTCGTATTTGCATATAAAGTTTGTATTAAATATTTAATTTCGCATTAAAGTGAGTCCTGGCAATGCATCTTCCTCTTTATGAGCTCTTTTTAGTTTACTTGAGTCGACTTATTCATTCAGTTGCAATTGGATGCGAATTCATGCAACGTCACGGTCTTTACTACCAAGTAAGCGACTGACTAACCGACCATCCCAACTAACATCCAGTTAGTCGGGCATCCAACACGCGCGCACACTTACGTCTGGAAAACAAAGACAAACACGCTGACGTTGATGACGATGGGAAAGTAAGAGCGCGCAAATACAAACACACACTGAGCCAAGAAAACGGAAAGGGAAAGAGGACGGGGAAAAGAGGGAAAAGAGAGGTTCCCAATCCCAACTCACCCGTTGACCCCAGCGTGGGCAGCAGCTGTCAATGTTATCGGTGCTGTCGTCGTCGTCGTCGACGTCGTAGTATGTTGGCCATGCTTAACATTATTTTTAGTTAGGCATTGGAAGACTCATGGAAAGCTTCCCAACAAACCCAACAACAACAACAACAACTGCAATGAGATTGTAACATGGTTATGGGAAATGTTGTAGGCTCCAATGATAGCAACAACAACAACAACAACTAAAACATCACCAGCAGCAGCAGCAGCAACAAAAACAACAAGAACAATAGGAAGGAAAACTCATCCAAGAGTAGGCGCTAAGGGAAAGTGAATAACGTAAAAGCAAAAATTCCATTGAAATTTTTTTTTTTTTTGTTCGTTTTCGGTTCCGTGTGAAATCGAAGTGAAATTAGTTTTCGATGAACTTTAACAGCGAGTAAACATTTGTGCGCAGTGATTGCTACGCATATGGAACTTTTCGCACGTGTCGCAGAAATAATGGAAATTAATAATAATAATAATAATAACAACAATACCAAGCAGAACACAAAGTAAAGTGAATTTATGTGAAAAAACAAAAGCAAATGAAAGAAAATTATTGCAATTACAATTAAAGTGTTTAGAGAAGTCTAAGGTCGGCCAACAGCTGGCGTTAAATAGTTTAAAAAAAAATAGTGGAAAAGTGAGCAACTAAAAGTGAACAAAGTCAAACCAAAATTTATTGTGTATTTAGTGCAATAAAATACAAAAAAACAACAAAAAAGAAGAGTATTAGTTTTGTTGTTGTGTTTCTTGTTTCTGCTGCTGCTGCCCCGCCCACAAGGGCATCTTCATCTTTAGTCAACACACGGTGTTGTCGTTGTTTGTGTAGTAAAATTACAAAAAACCCAAATTAAAGCAGAGACGACTTTAAATTCTTCAAAAGTAATTTGTTTTTTTTAGTCACTGAATACTAAGGTGAGTGTCGATCTCAGTGCTCATATGAATATCTAGCTGATCCTGAACAACCAAAAAAAAAAAACATCCACTAATCCGAGCACCTACAACTACAACAAATACAGCGACTGCCACACACTCACATACACTCACTCAGTGAGAGAAAATTACACCAAAAAAACAAAAAAAAAAAAAAGTGCTTATCTAGTCAAGAACCAAATGCATAACTCAAATAGATTAGCATCACAATAATGCCAAACTAGCAAATATGTAGAAATTGCTTACCAAAAAACAAAACACAAAAAAAAAAAAACGCTTTGAGATATACAAACACAGAATTACAACACAGCTAGATATGGGAAATAATATAAATATATAACAACAAGAGTACAAAAGGCAAAAGTTCTCTCAAAGCCCTCTAAAAACTAAACAATGTCGTCACGAATTAAATTAGACTAGTTGTCTGTTTAATCTGACACTATTGCTTGAATTTGATAGAATATTGACCAGGTTTTCGATAACCGTTAATATTATGGCCATCTGGGTCTGCTACAGATTCAGTTATTTGACTGTTTTCAATATTTTTGAGTGTTTGATGTCAGTGTATATGTATGTATGTTTGTCGTTGTTACCCATTTAAATAGGCAACATTTATTGCTTGGACTGCATTATGTGCCCTAAATTGTAGGCAATGAATATTTTCATTTCATCTTGAATTATTTTTAACACAAGGAAAGAAAATGAAAGCTTGTTGCAACAGGATTTAGCACATAGCATATGCTCATATAAATGTAAATATAGACCATAGGTCTTTTATGTATATATATATGCCTGTCCATGTCCATGATGATGTGTATGTGTGCGTGTGTGTGTGTGTGGGTTGGGTTGTTTTTTGCTATTTTAAAATGTGAGCGAGCAACGGCAGCCAAATGAGGTATGAGGCTGAATTTAATTAAAACGTTGACCAATAACCAAACACTTTCTGTCACTCTGCGTACCCCGAAAATAGCCAAGCGACGCCCAACGTCAATGTAATCGTTATTTTTGTTGTTGTTGTTGTTTTGTTTGCATGTGCAACTGTGCGTATGAGTGACATTAATGCGAGAACATTGAAGCTGTGCGTAAGTGTAGGTGTATGAGTGTGTGGGTTTGAATGTGGGTGCGTATGTTTGTGTGTGGGTATGCTATTTATGCGCCTGCGTCTGTGTGTGGGTGTACGACTGTATATGTGTGTGTGTCTGTGTGTGTGTGTGTGTGCGTTGTGCGTTTTGGTTTAAAAATAGCACAAGCTACTCTCCTTCTTTTCTACTGCTGCGGCTGCGGCTGTTCTTTTGCCAGTCCAACACCTGCCCGTCAGCCCGCCCCGTAGCCAAACACAATTTGCTTGAATTTATGACCAAAAATACATACACACACACACACACACACACACTTACATTCATGCATACTGGCACATACACAAATGCAAACATTGTTTAATTTTTCGTTTCTGCGCAAAAACAACAAGAACAACAATAGGCAAAGGTCGTCGCCAAGGGACAGAAATGACCGTCGTGTTCTATATGTGTGCTAGTTTGTGTGGTATGTGTGTTGGTGTGTGTGTGTGTGTGTGTGTGTGGGTTTTGTTGTACACCTTATTGATTTTTGCTTGCTTTTCTATCCTCTCCTCCTCCGAGTCGCTCTCGCGATGCGTGTCGCCTCTTAAAATTCGAATTTACTTTACTTTTGCTTTGTTTTCTTCTGCTTTTGTTTACATTGCCGTTTTTTTTTTTTATGTAATTTGTCATTCCGTGTTTTTTTTTTATTTTATTTTTTTTTTATTGTGTTTTTGTTTTTCCAATTGTTGTTGTTGTTGTTGTTGTATTGCCCATTATGCCTACAATAAACGTTTTGTATCGTGACCAAAGTCAAATGAAAGTATGCCAGGGGTAAAACTCATACATACAAACATACATACATATGCATATGCATTTTGAGTGTTTCTATATATATGTGTGTGTGTGTGTCCGTGTCAATTTTCATGTATGTGTGTGTGTGTGTGTGGGTGTGACATAAAAATACAGTTTCAACCAAGGCGGTTATCGTCTGTGTGCGATTTCAAGGGCAAACCCCAAAATATATAAACTCACAATTTGTATACAATTTTATTTTAAGTGCTTGTTAAAATCATAAAAAAAAATTAAGCCATAGAAAATGCTAACTGACTATTAATTAAGTTGATTATTATGAATGAAATTTAATGCTCAGGATTTACTTTACGATCAAATTTCAATGCCTTCTTATCAAGGATAAAGCCGATATAGTATGAAAGCTTACTTCTTTTGGTGTTATCCTGAAAGTAGGCAATTGTTAAGGATGCTGATCGATTTTAGTTGTTATTAGTTTTACAATAAGTTAAGTTAATTAGCTATAATTTTCTATCTAAGTTAAATAAGCTCTACCTATCAATCTATATTTATGGTATCAATATATATATTTTTTATTTATTTATGTATTTACCATATACCTTATCCCAAAAAACTCTCTCTCACACATTCTCTCTCTCTCTCTTTCTCTCTCTCTCTCTATATATGTATGTTTCTCTTTGTCTGTGGCCCTGTCATTTAAAATAAACCAAACCAAATCCTGTGTTATATATAAAAATCGATCCTAAATCAAAATTTTTACACCAAAAAAAAAAAACAAAAAACAAAAAATACGATTCGTAAATACTAAAACAGGTAATTTTGGCGGATTGACTGGTGTCCAAGTAGCTCTCACGTCCGGCGATCTACAAATTCATGCAAATGTAAGCAAACAACTAAAAGAAAATTTACAAAAAAAACCAAAAGCAACAACAGCTACACTCCCTAAAGAAGAAGAACAAGTTGTTTTTTTTAACAATTAACCTAAATGTTTTGATTTTCTCCGCAAAGCCATAAAAGTCATATGTTCTTTTTTGGAAATTGCCTTCTCTGTCTGATCTGTTTTTTGCTCTATTCTTACTTTCTATTATTATATTCTCTTTCGAGCACTAACTGTTGTTGTTGTTGTTGTCGTCTTCGTCGTCCTTTATTCACACTAGCGCACACACACTTACAACACAGTTACACACACACATTCTGAGAATATATACGAGATTCTTTCTGCAGTTTCCTGTTTAATGTACACACATTTGCTCGATGTTTTTTGTGCACAGTTTTTTTTCTGTCCATTTTCTTTTGTTTTATTATGTTTATATTTTTTTTTAATTTCTTTTTTTATTTAAATGTGAATATCAGCAAGTCGAAAAACTCAAAAAAACAAACTACAGAAAAATCAACTTTGCATTTGCAATAAGAATTTGCATGGATATCGTAACGCTGTTTCCTGTTTCCTTCAACAATTTTACTCCGATTTCAAACATGTTCCTTTTCACCAAAAAAAAACACTCTATCTCCATCTTTCTCCCTCTGTCTGTCTCGTTCGTTTTCTTTCTCTGCTTGCAACACACGAACAACCTTTTAAACATGTTTCTATGACCTTCTCCCCTCAATCCGCAAAACGTCTCATTGTTTATTTATCAAATAACCGCATAACTAAGATCGGTTCTGCTCATACTTACTAAAATATATTTTAGTTAACGCTCTTAATACTTTTAGCTACAAAACAGATAAGTATTTCTGTAAACCACAAAGAAATGAATTATAATACATTAAACTTAATCAAAATCCCCACAAGCATTAGACACTTGTGTGCCACTTACTTTTATATACTTAGTACACTTTCCTCCAGCTTAATATTTTCCATATCTAATGTATGTATTTTCGTGTATATATAGGTCTTTTGTATGATGATATTCTTACAAATAGTTTCTAAAACACACCTCAATATCCCAATAAAATCCAAAATTAATACAACTTGCGAGAATCTATTATATCCTTGAGAGTTGGCATTTCTAAAAAACTTTCCGTTTAGGTAAAATCCATTTGAAATTAGTTAGGTATAGAAAATACGCTATATAATTTAAGTCTTAACTTTTTACAACTATAACACATACATGTACATGATGAAAACTTTGATAAATCTTTCCCCGTCATGCTATTAGATGGAAATAGCTGAAATCAGGGAACTAAAATGAAAAGAAAATCCTTAAATTATAGCTAATTCCTTTCACGTATTCTGCTTGTCTTGAATTTTTGTCAGATTTACACACAGACTCCTCCCCCATTCCAATCACCTTCTACTAAGTCTCTTTAAAAAGCAATTTACTATGTATCACATTAATTTTACTCAATTTTTATCGTTTATATTTTGATGTTAATCATTTTCAAATGCAATAATCAGTTTGAAAAGGACAACAAACTAATCAAAAGGGCAAGTGCAGCGAAATCATAAGAAAGTCAATTGAGTTGCAAAAAAATTTTATTCCAAAAAAATTCAGACCTGACCTAGCCCAGCCCTCGCCCCACCTTTCCGTACCCAAAATAATTCTTCCAATTAGTTGAGAGTTTACAACCGAACAAAACAAAAAACAACAACAAATTTTTACATAATCTACAGGCGGCCGTCTGCAAGTGCGCCAACAGGATCCTTGGCGTCAACAGCGTAGCCTGAATGAGCGCGATCTGCTGAGTGTCAGCGATTACCGTCTCACTCTTGGCCAACATACTAATCAGAGGCTTTACTCATCCGCCGATCAGCGGGATCGCTACGAACTACAGCTGCAGCATCGCGAGCGGCTGGAACAGTATCCATTGACGAGGACAGCTCGGCTGGATGTGCAACAGCGGAATACATTGAGTCGCAGTAATCACGAGCGACAGTTTTACGTAGGAGCTGGTGGAGCTGGTTCTGGTGGTGGTTCCGCCTACCGCCGTGCGCCGCCCTTGGCTGCAGCCAGTGCTGGGGCCGGCAGCAGCAGCAGCAGTACCACCAGCAGCAGCTACTATCCAAAGCCACAAATTGTGATTGGTTCAGGGGCCGGCACAACGACCTATGATCGGGGTGTGATGTCCGCCGACGAAGTCAGTAGCACAACACGCGGCAGCCTGAGCCGAGAGCGCGGTCTATTGGGTGCTGCTGGTGGCGGTAGTAGTTCGGTCAGTTCAACTGAAGCCGCCTACTGGGATGACCCTGCAGGCAGCACTTCCTCATCATCGGCTGCCCAGGATTCACGGCGTTTTACCGAGCGTAGAATAAAGAAAACTGTTCGATTTGATGCCCATGATGGTGATGTCACTGTTGTGGGCATTCCAGTCGGTGGAGGGGTAGGGGGCTCTCTGCCCCCTGTCACAACAATATTGCCATCGACGGCGGTTGATGTGGGAGCGGCCACCATACTGACTAGTGGAAAAATATTAGGCCACGATGGTGCAACAGATTGGTCCGGACGCTGGGATAACGAGCGTCAGGGTAGTCAAGATTCAGCCACCAAGGATTCAGGAATTGATACAAGCAGCACATTTACCAGCAGCGAGGACTCGAATCGTGGAGATGTGCCGAAGGTATTAGAAACGGGGTTTACTCTGGATGAGAAGTGTGACCGATTCAAAAGATCGGAGAAAGAAAGAAAGATTGATTCTTCCTGCATTGTGTGTCGCTGAGTGTGTCCCGAACCCCAAAAATCTATGTTTTCTCTCTCTCTATCTATCTCTCTCTCTCTCTTACTGTCCCTCTATATTTCTCTCTGTTTCTTTGCCACTCTCCTTTTGTATCCGTCTGTCTGTCGAAATATCAACCTAACCCCCCAACGCCCCCCACCCAATTGTAAAAGGAAAACTACAAACAACGTTTTTCCATGTTTGTTGTTCTTTCATCATAATGTGAATGTCCCTTAAAATAGTCATTTTCTGTTTGCTCTATAAAATTTGCATGTTCCAGCTAAACCCTGTATATACTTATATACCAACATACATATATATATATATATATATATACACCTCTCTGTATGTATATAGTGCATGGCTACACTTTACCCCAAAAAAAATTCTTTCTCTATGCACGTTTATCATTAATTTATCCTTTAAGCATGTATCAAAAGCACAACATTTGCCGCACTTAGTACAAAATTTTCCAAAACTCTACAACTTTTCAAATTTAGAATAAAGTCAAATCAAAAACAAAACAAAAACAAAAACAAAACGTATGTGTTCTCAAAATGTAGGCCTAATGTTGTGTAACATTAAAACTCTGTGAATGATACATAACCAAAGATCTATCTATCTTCTTTAACTGTCCAAAACTATCTGAAAACTATTTCTCTCTGTTTTTAAAAGTAGAAAAAGCAACCAAAGTTTTAGTGTATAAGATGAAATGAATGTAAAACAAAACAAAAAAACCCATAACAACAAGAACCAATATCTGTACAAGATGTTTTTAAAATACATATTTTTTTTTTGCTTTTAAGACTAACCTAGACTAAAAATATTTACTTACAATTTAGTACTTAAGGAACTTTTGTGATGAAAAACTGAAACTTGAAGAATACTAAAAAAAAAACTATTTACTATTCCTGCATACCATCCATAACACAATGCTTTAACCACCACCACCACCACCACCACCACAACTCGCCACCATATAAAAATCTATTCAAAATTGCCAAAACATCAACCTCAATCTCAATCCAATTCACCCAACCAACCAACCAACCATCAACCACTCCACCAACTCCACAACCAAATCGAACATACATACCTAATTCATGTATAGAATCCGGTGAATTGGCAAACATCCGCGGATAATACTCGCATGATTGGTCACATGATTTTACGTAAATACTATGATGGGGAAGATATATTAGGATTAAAGGTGAACGGTGGTCAGCCAATTCGCAACATTGGAGGAGCAGGAGCAGGCGCAAGTGGACGTGCTGCGATTGTTGAAAAAGTCAAACGGGGTTCAGTGGCCGATCTTGAGGGCCGTATTAGACCAGGTAAATCATTCATATCTCTCTCTCTCTCTCTCTCTCATTACTCATTTCGCCTTTTCTATCTATTCATTCTATTTATCTCTTTTTTTTCTCATCATAATCTCAAATCACTCCATCAGGCGACGAGATCATCGAATGGAATGGGCGTAATTTACATAACAAAAGCACTGATGAGGTCTACGATATCATTGACGAAAGTCGATTGGATGCACAAGTGGAATTGATTGTATGCCGTTCGTTGTTATTGCCACCAACAGGGGGGACAAGTGGAATCAGTGGTGGTGGGGCCGATAGTGGTGGAAGTAGTAGCAACGTAAGCCCAAGTAGTGCCTGTTCCGCCGCCTCTGGTTCGGCCACTAGCAGCAACGCCACGCGTCGATCCACGGCCAATTTTCCGCACAGCGGTCTGGCCAGCAGTATGGCAGGAAGTGCAGTGGTCAGCAGCGGCGGACGTTATATACAACGCAAAGGTATATACCATATACAAACTATGTCAGTGTGTGTGTGTGTGTGTGTGTTGTGGGTGGGATGCTGATGTTGTCTTGGGAAAGCAATTGATTATTTAGCTAATCCATAGTAAAGTAATGGCATTATTGAATATGGTGTATGTCCAAAAGAGACACAATGACACACAGTTAAACAAACTTATTAACGACCAAAACTAAGACCATTTAAAAATATAACTTTATCGGCATAAGCCTTAGACAAAATATACAATAGGTAGTCGATGAAATCTGTTCAAATTGGCTAAACACACCGTTTCGCCTTCACTTTTAATCATCAGCCCCAACAGTTGATGTCATCGAACTGCAACATCAACGTGATAAGCCCAGCGTTTTGATTACATCGCCGGGTTCGCCAGATTTCAATGTGAGTGCATTGACGGCTCCATCGTCAGGACAAGGACTACGACAACGTGGCGGCTCACAGCACCAAAATTCCAACCACCAAACGTCACAGACTCAGCAACAGCAGCAGCAGCGACTTGGACCAAGCCTTAGCAGCAGTCACAGCAGCAGCGGAAGCAGCAGCGGCACCGCCAACAGCAGCAACGCCACCGCCACATCTGGCGGTCTACACGGCACAACGACGGCGGGCCACCATCATCATTGCCATCAGGCAGCGCCATCATCGTCATCGCACGCGCATCATGGCCACCCCCACATGGGCACCACCACCCAACCCATACCAATTGAAGGACGATTGCAGCTTAAAATCGGCTACGATCAGAATACGCTGCAGTTGATTGTGACTTTGGTGTGCGCCACTGGATTATCCCTGCGTCAGAGCGGTGCAGCTCGTAATCCCTATGCAAAAGTGAGTGAATGAAACGAAAGTATTAAACATTCGCATTTAATTTTGTTCTCCTTTTTTGCAACAGGTGTTCCTGCTGCCCGACCGTAGTCATAAGTCAAAGAGACGTACGAAAACAGTGGGCACCACTTGTGAGCCTCGCTGGGGTCAGACCTTTGTGTATTCGGGGCTGCGACGCTGTGATCTCAATGGTCGTCTGCTAGAGGTAGTCCTGCAAAACACTCTTGTCTCTATTTATCTCTACATGTGTTCCGACTCTCATTAGGTCACTCTGTGGGACTATGTGCGGTATGGAGCCAACGATTTCCTTGGCGAGGTTGTGCTCGATTTAAGTCATCTGATATTGGACGATGAGGCTGAATGGTATCAGCTGCAAGGGCATCAGGATACCTCATATCTCGTATGTCTGGGCCGGGGGGGGTTAACTGGAAATTTAATTTCCCCTTATTCTTTCATTTCATTTCGATTTTTGTTGACATATATATGTATATAGCATATATATTTAGAGCGTGGCATAAAATATCAAATAGTTATATCCAGATTACAGTTTGTTGGGCGAAAAACTTAACACAGAAACTGTCTAAACTAAACCAAAAACAAAACCAAAAACCAAGAAAAAAAGAGGGAAAAATAATATTTCATTTAATTTGCTATTGTTTTTTTGGTTTATTATGTTTAATAGTTGTAATGCCTATTCCAAACATGTCCCAAGCCCTGCAGTTATCATGAACAACAAAATTTTTTAGACAAATTATAAACTTTAGCATTCTCATAAATATATATACAAACACACACACCCACACACACATACATATGTATGTAAAAGGAGTGTGTTTGTTATATATATATATATATATATCGTCTTTGTTTTCTGCTGTTTTATGTTATTTTTTTTTTGTCTTTATTGTCCTGCACCCCGCCAAATACATGAACGTTGAAACCATCCACCAAATACCACCTCCTACCATAACTATACACAACAACAACAATAACAACAACAACTACAACAACAACAACATGCTCTGCGTTACGTTATCCCGTGTTACGTTTCGTTCCGTTTCGTTCCGTTCCATAACATCTTCAAACATCTCGACGGCAAAATTATTATGACAACAATATAGTTACGTGACGAGGGCAGCGATGTGGACGGCCTGATACTGACACCGACAGATCATTTATCACCACCAAGCACCATGTCGCGTCTTAGTGATTCGGATACCATGTCCGAATGTGACATCGATGGAATGACACCCGGGGCCAGCATATCATCAATGGGAAGCTCAGCCAGCCCACCGCCGCCCCCCTTGATAGAGGTAACAACCACCATATCAACATCAACAACATCTACAAAAACAACAACTACAACAACAACAGCCAACTAGCACACTGAGAACAACAAAAAATTATATGAAATTCCTTTTTTTTATTTATGTATATATATTTACTACACAACCAACAACAACAAGAACAACAACCGACAAAAAAGTCTAGTGATGAGGACCCATAACGGGACATACCCTAAAAAAAACCATCCTCATACACACATACATCACACTCAATCGAAACTTGCCACTTGCAGCACGACCCCACACACACACACACACACACACACACACACACAAACAGATACATATTCTTTGTATTTTTCTGTGATTCTTCTCTTCATTTGTGTTTATTCCTGTATACTCTTTGATTAAACAAAATCGGATTCATAAAAGTCAAAGGAAATTTAAAATTTAAATTTTAAATTCCTGCACGAAATTACAGCAAATTTTTGCTTAATTATCTCACAATTTTTAATGGAAAGAGTATACAAATTGAATATGTGAATATGTGGCAACCAAATGGCTTTTATTTTATATCCTTTTACCATTTTTGTGTTACAATTTCCTTTGTAATTAAGCATTTTCTGCATTCAAAATTTGACATAGTATTCGGCACTATTTCAGTGATTATTTGCACACACCAAACACATTTATATTGGACTATACAAATACCCATCAATTCATGAACCTTTCATTTGCATGATGACCATTTATCTCCCTATTACAAGTGATCAGCAAGAGATTCTACCTAACACTTTCCAATTGTATAAAGTAAATGTGTTTTTATTTGAGTTATTTTGTTTTCCATTACCTTTTTGTTTTTTTTAACTAATTGGTGTCGTTGTTTCGTTTGTTGCGTGTGTTAAATTTTTCTCTCTTTTTCAACTATCTAACTATCCAGCTCTAAAACCAAACTTCAATCAGCGCGTTGTAACTCTTTCTTTCTCTCTCTGTCCACAACATTAATAGCGAACTGAAAATCTTGTTTCAGCCTAAATAAGAAATACTGATATAATGTTACAACTACAAAACATAATTTTAAGTCAATTATTTAAGATATAAGAACGTATGAATAATATTTGAGAACACATGTTAGGAAAATATGAAAAATAATGAAATTTCTATAAAATTTTATTGTACAGGCGACAAATTTTTTTATTGTATTTTCTATTGCATGTTTTTCCTTAATGTAAAGGACACACTCGCTTTTGATACTATCCCAACCAGCTGCATATAGAATAACATATTGTATATACATATATATCAATAATTTGGCTTCTTTTTAGTAGTTTTAAGTATGTATGTGTGTAGTGAGCTTATGTATAATTTTCACCCTAAACACCTGACACACCCCCAGACCCACTCCCACTTCCACAGAGAATAAGCAACGCACACCAAGACGCAGTGAAAGAAAACATAATTTCAAATAACAATTATATATCCAATATAACTAATATTTCACCAACATACACATACACATACATACCTCACACACATTTACACGCACATTTATCTAATTATTAACTTTGCTCTCTCATATTTGCCCATACGTTCATTTAAATCCCTTCTTCTCTTTCTCTCTTTTTCTTGATTGATTTATTTCTTTCACAATGGTATAAATATCCCCATGCCCCCCCATCACTATCTTATCCATTATCCTAAAAAAACTATATAATTTAGCTTGATTTAAACGAGCGTCGATCCAGACGCGACATGTCACCACAAGGCCGTAAACGGGTAGCCGGAATGGTGGCTCGTGATTATCGCACTGTATCTGGCATTGGACAAAGTTATCATAATCAGGTTTGCACTCCCAAAAACTAAGCTACCACAAATTCTTAATAATAGAAACTCAAATCAAAACAAAACAGACGACAAAATCAAAAAAACAAGACATATGCGGGGTATATATTTATTTTGTATTATAAAACAAGACAGCAATTTGTAAGTTGTTTAGATTAAGTAATAATTGACTTGTCAGAAGGAAATCCTTTTCCCCATAATCAGCCATATACAGATTCTAGCCCATTGAGTCCAATATATATATAAAGTGCACCATATAATTTTGATAATCTGATAATCAAGCCTACACCTAACACTCTGCTGTTACTATATAATCTATATCTATACAATTATATAAAACATTTCAATTCTTGTTATCCGTTGAGTTCCTTTCGAATTCCATTAATAACTTTTAATATGCTTTTCATCTTCTTTACTACTTACTAAAAATATATATACTTCTAAATATGTATGTACATGTTAATGTGTCAGTAGAAGTTGCAGTAACTAAAGTTTTAAAATCTATGCCCACACAACCAACCATACCCACACATACACACATACAAACAGCCAATACACACATTGATCCTCACCAAACACACAAGAAATAACGAAAGCACTAAAACTATAGATATACATATATCATATATACCTTATATATTTATATAATTATGCATATCTTAGTCTATAAGATCGAGATTCATCAATGATGATTTGATGATCCCTCAGTCACAATCTTTACCCACACTCTCAACTCTCCGCATTTTGCCTTTCCTAACATTTAACATAACCCATCATCAATTTAACAGGTATCTGGAACTGGCTATTACCGACGTGGAAATGGTGTTGGTCCCGCCATTGGTCCTGGTGGTATGAGCCTGAATCAAAGAAGTCATTCGGCAGCTCCTAGTGATAATTACCATAGTGGCGAAAGGGGAGTAGGACAAGGTGGTGCGCCTTGTGCAGGTGTTGGCTCCGGTTACGGCTATAGAAGCAGTAGTCCACGACGTGGTTCACTATCGCCACCTGACGATCGGTATACAGATTATCCAGTGCTTCCAGTACACCATTCAAGTGGACAAAGCAGCGGCACAGCGGCGGCAACTATACAACAGCAACGATTTCAATCAAGATCCGCTACAGCCACGCCCACAGGCTCCCCAAAGAAGCGGCAACTGCCGCAGGTGAGTCCATTCCATGAGCATTATGTACCTATAATTGATTGTCATGCCTTAATTGTGATCGTCAGGTGCCCGGACAGTCTTCACGCAGTGCCATGCTGAGAGACCGATTGGGCCAGGATTTCGATGAACGTTTGGCCGGGGGCAGCCGTTTTGGCAGGCATCGCACACGACAGCCGCATCATCAGGCCACATATCGCAGCACCGGCATGGGTGGTTGGGAGCGACACTATACTGGACTTTCGGACAGTGATCTGCATGCCATGGACACCACACGAATGCGTCCGCGGCACTCTCTGTCGCCGGACAAGGATTTTATGGGCGAATTCGGTGACTCTGATATGGAATCGGTGGTTAGTGTGACATCTAGTGCTTTTTCTACGCAATCCGAAAGACCTCGTACTTCCCGTGGACTCAGGTGAGTGTTGGAAACATCAAAGAAAATCGACAAAAAATTATCAAAAAAAAAAAAGAAAAAAACATTCGAAACAAGCAAAGAAGATGAAGAAGAAGGAATAAGATGGCAGCCAGCAAAGCTGCCTCAAAATTTGATCGAAAACAAATAATCAAAACTGTGTAATTAGGCTCTCAATATTAGAAATAGATCAGATTTACCGCTTAAAGCCTAAAACACACTCACACACACACTCACACACCCACACCCATATTTTGTTCGGTTTTTGGAAAAAAAAAGTCTACGAAAATCGATAAAAATATTCTTTTTTTTTTTGCATTTTACTTTTTGCCAAACAAAACAAACAAATTACTCGCCGCGCGACATACTCTCTCTCTCTGTCTCAATTTCTCTATCTCTCAACAACAACAACAACTCTATGTTTATTTTGTGTTGCGAATGCTCTTTCACTAAACGCCACACCACCACCACCAACACCACCACCACCACGAACACCACCAAAACAACAACAACAACAACAAAAACAACAACCAACAACTCGTTGACTACGGACGTTCGTTCCACTTACATACCCATACCCTGCGCTGTTTATATCTACCACCCACCATGCCCACCCCCCCCCTTTCGCTTGTAAACTAAACACCCTCCCGCCCCCCAAAAATTCACACACAATCCACAATCATAAAATGTTACGACCGCCGGCCCCACGTACCCGTGTGTCCTCCGCTCCCGTTTTCGAAATCACATTAGCTACCCACGCAACTGGCGCAGCTTCCTATCCCCCCATGATGCAGCAAGACTTGGAGGAGCAACTATCATGGAACCGAATCGCGCCAATACCATTGAGGTCGACGACTTTGATTATTTGCCATCGATGCTATTAATGGAACAATTGGACCAACTGCAGCAATTGGCTTCGATGGCTGCAGCCGACTCACCACCCAATACGGCTGGATTGGGGCGGCAACACATTGTCATAACAGATGCTGCGAATGGAAGCCACCTGATGGAACAGTTCTTAATCGAGCCCGGCATTGTAGCTGAGGAAATGCCAATGGCACCAGTAACAGTTACTTTACCAGTACCAGTACCTCTACCGGCAAGGCCATCTTCACTTGATCCACTCAATCCTCATCTTCATTTACATATGCATTCAGCCAACTCCGGCTCCTATTTGTCGCCAACTTGCCATTCATTTTTAACGCCCAACGGACGCCAATCTATACCCGCTCCTGCCCACGCCCACGCCCACGCCACCACCACCGCCTCCAACCATGCTCACACTGCTGCCAATACATATGCGCTACCTACGAGCTACGAGCAATTTATGAATCTCTTTCGCAGCTCCTCGCCCATGCCACCCGCCCACGATCATGCACACACAGTATCCTCGTCTCCCTCGTCGTATGTTGGCTATGTGCGTGATCATTTGGACAAGAGCTGTAGTCATTGCCAAAATGGCAGCCAGCCGGTGGTGCTATCCACTAACACAGCCCTGGCCACACCTGGTGTAGCGATTGGGGCTTGCTCGGATCCTTGTTGCTTGGCCGATTCACATCCCCATCCCCAGCATCAACCCATTGCCTATCCGTACAGTGCCGAACAATTGATGCGTCGGCCCTCACTCTCCATGTACCGAACATCGAGTGCCAACTCGGAACCATCGCTACCCACCATGGATCCGTCTATGTGCGGTGAATGCGTGGATCAGCATTTTCTAGGCGGACACACTGGGCCGCAAGTAAATCTTGGTGCAGTACCCACATACCATGTGCACACTCCGACTCCCACGGCTCATCGTCGAGCCAAAACCAAGATTTCAATCCCGACACCACAACTGCCCACTCAATCGGTGTTGCGTCTTTCACGGCAATTGAGTGAAGACGCTCTAGTGTCGGCCGTACCCATATCAGAGGCTGTTGCCAAGGCCCAACCCACATCAATACTGAAGAAACCAAAGCTTGATCGTCGCCGCATGTTTCATGAGGCTGGACAATCACGATCCCTGGACTATGATGATCTGCATACAAAAAGTTGGGGACGACGACGTATCCGTTACGAGGATGAGGTGCAATGCCAGTATCCTAGTCATGCTGTTAATGAAGCCATATCACGGAGTTTTGGTTCCGAAACAAATATACGCCAATCCTATATGGGAGCCAACGTGGATGCCCAAAATCCATTGAGTCACTCTCACTTTCTCGTCACCGATGACAAAATTGTGACAATCACCTATGATTCGGATGTCGGTTGGACACGACGCGGCGTAGCACCATCACATTTTCGGGGACCACACCGTCATCACATGTCGCTAGACTTGCAGCGGACGAATCAACAGAAACTCTATGGACCTGCGGCGCCATATTTGAAACGACGACGAAATCTACCCCACCCACCAAGTGCACAAAATGCGCATAATTTTTCACCAATGGAGGTGGGTGGAGGTGGAGGGACAGCGGGAATGTTAGATGGCAACGATTTCGGTGTGGGAGCTGGTGTCGACAGCGGGATCGGGGGCGGCGTACATAACACTTTTACAACCAATCCAGATCCACACACAACCACAAACTCCTCCACCAACCACAATCTCAATAGCCAAGCGAGTAGTGTTAGTTTTAGTAGTCATAGTCACCAACAACAACAACAACAACAACAACAACAACTACAACAACAAAAAGGGAAAGAAGGCGGAACGATGGCATCGGAACAACAGACGAAAATTGGTAGTGGGAGCGGTGGTGCAGCAGCAACTGCATCCGCTGCTGCTGCTGGTCATGTCGTCGTCGGTGGTAATAATGCTAATAATGCTTCTTCTTCCTCTTTTGCAAATCCCCCACAACAACAACAACAACAACTACATCACGGTGTCATGGCAACAACAACAAATGCATCACCCAATCAACAACAACGACTCCCATCATCGACAACAACATCAACAATACCAATAACAACAACACCACTACACAACAACAATTTGACGCTACATGACGCAACAACCACCAACAATCCCACACCAACAACAACAACAACCACCACCACTTCCACCATCACAAATACATGCACAAATCTCACATCAACAACAACAACAACAACCACATCGTCGAATCTAATGACTGCGGCGGCGGCGGCGGCGGCGGCGGCGACGATGACAACAACAACAACAACAACAACCACAACAAATGCTACAACAACTGCCACAACGAACGAACCAAACGCAACAAACGAATCAAATCCAAATCCGGATGCAAACACCGACGCGGATGCTCTTGATGTTATCGATTGGGATGCAATTGATGCCATGTTGGATGATGATTTTAGCGAATATGATAAAGAGAAAAACGGCACAGACGGTACCGGTGGGATCGGTGGTGCCAAATCGACAGAAGGTGGTGCCGAGGCTGAAGAGAAAGTGGGTGAGTAGCAAAACTATAGCATACTTATGAGCGATACAAAAGAAATAAGCACTTACAACCCAACCCGATGATTTTTACAACTTTAATGGATTATTAATTATTGATGTATCCTAATTCGTTTTTACCTACAGATGGAAGCCTCTCTGATACGACAACCGACCGCAAGAAAGGCGGCGGCGGTGCCATCGATCAGGAACGTTCACCCAAGAGCGGCAGCGGTATGGGAAAGAAATCGAATTCAACCTCGCAATTATCAGCAACAGGTAGGATTATTTTGTTGCCTTGTTATTGATATGCCGTTTCGTTTAACAGTTCTAGTTCAATTAACTTATTGAAAACTCATCCAGACTAAAATCAAATCGTATTGTAAGATCATAAATTGCTATATTTCTTGCTAGTCGCTCTCTCTCTCTATATCTATCTCTCTGTCTCTCTCGGATGCATTTCGTGCATTTTAATTTCTCACGATAAATTTGCATATATTTTTTGCGTTATATTACTAACTAACTAATTCATCATTAACATTATGTTAAGGCTGAAACTAACAAGCATCCAAGCATAACAAATAGTGTAAACCCACATATGTATATTTTGAAATTGAAAGGTCGTAAAAGACGTATGGGCTTTGGAAAGAAGGGTAAGAACTCGTTTACGGTGCATCGCAGCGAAGAAGTGTTACCCGGTGATATCACGCGCGAGATGCGCGGCGGAGGCAGTGGTATCAGTGGTGGAGCTGGTGCCGGTGGCCTTTCGCGTGGCTCCTCATCGGAGGCGGATGCCATTGAACAGTTTTTCGGCGATGGCGCTGGTGGGGAAAGGTGCGCACAACTTCTTCTACTACTCTCTCTATATTCTTTATCAGTAAACTGTCTATTTGTTTTTTTTGTTTAACTTTTGCGTTTCAACTTTTAATTATTTATTTTTTTGGTTTGAGTTTCAAAAAAAAAAAAAAACAAAAAATAGATAAAATGAAATGTATTTATGATGATAAACATTAGTTGGCCAACGAACAAAAAACAACAGAAATAAACAACAGTAAACAACATGCAAAGCTCCTCCCCCTCCACAGTCCTTGTAGTTGTAAGAGCTTTTCAATTTGCTACATGTCAAGCGCTCTCTCTCGCCCTCTCTCTCTCTTCTATACTCAGCGTACTACTGATAACTTAGCCGAAAAGCTTTAATGCAATCAAACGCTCTCTTTATATCGCGCGCGCAGGCATGACTGTACTTCGGTTTTTTTACTCTTTTAAATATTATTATTTTTCTTATTAATTTACTGAAATATTTGATTAAGTTCACCTTGAAGCGCAGTCGCAGAATCAAAAGAAAACATTAAACCAGCAAACAATCCAAAGTCGATACGTATTTTTAGGCTTAACCACAAAAAAAAACAAAGAAGAAGAAAACTCATAAAACTTCCACTCCAAAAGCTTTGTTTTTCCAGGCAGTTGCAGTGTTTTCTTTTAAAGGCAAATGGCTAAACCAAACAAAGCTTTTGGCAAAGATGGACTATATAAGATAAAACTAATCGTTCACAAAACGCCTAACCTAAATTTTAGTGTTTTTTTTAGTCCTTTTTTGGTTTGTTTTATTTTACTAACCCCCGGTTAATATAAAAGCCACTTGTTCAATATTGTTAATACATACTTATACATATCAATTATTAAAACAACATGTTATAATCCCTATTAATCCAACTAGATTTAATTTGAACAATATACGACTTACTATCATTATAATAAACATCAGTTTTATCTAGAGTTTCGTTCGATATGCATGCATCGATATATCTACTTAACATTCTTAATTGCTACAATATACATACAAACAAACATATTTAAACAACTCTTTTAAACAATCCAATATACCCTGCAAAATGTATACAGTTCATTTATAGTCATCTAATGGCTAAGCATAACTAACCTTAAGCGGTAAGCCTACAATAAAAAGAAACAAAAGGCGTTCAAAAGATTATAATAATATTTACATATATACATATTTGCATGCCCAAAAAAAACTGCTGCGATTTACAAGAAGAAGAAGAAACTAATGTTTATCATCTGAAATTTTATCGTCCTTCATTTGTTTTATTTTGTATTTCACTTTATACAAAATAGACTTTAAATTTGTTTAAACATATATATATATTTTGATATATATACAGGGAGCTCTGTGATAGAAAGTCATCATTAACAACAACAACAGCAACAGACACATTAAAAACTACAACAAAAATCATTCAATTATTGGCTTAAAAAAAAACAAAAAATATATATATATACATTTGTACGTGTATATTAATGGCAAAAATGAAGCATTGCATTAAGTTTTCAACATGTATCCATTACATACTTGTATCTACAAATGTTATAAGTCTTACTTATAAAAACACATTACGTTTTCGACTTGGTAATAGTCGAAACGCACACATTTTGTGCCTAGAACTTTCGGTTCGCCGGAATGTATATGCCCTTGCAGATAGTCATATTAAATTTCTATATACCCAAACCTAAAATTGTTATCCGAATTCGAAACCTTAAATATTAGAGGAAGATCTTGAAATTGTAATCGATTATTTGCATGTCCCCTTCACCCATGGTTGTATTTAGATAGATGATTGAGAAAATGTAGACATCGATAACAAAAACGGGCTTCTGCAAGGGTGTCGACTTAGAAAAATAACTCAAATTTGTTTTTTAATTTCTTCTTTTTAGTGTTTGTATATATTGTATTTATTTTTGATACAAAAACAAAATACTTATACGCCTAGTATGTATGTATTACATATGTATTGTATCTATTTCTTCAGCCGATAATATCAGTTTGTTTAGTTATTATTTTGTATAATTTTGATATTTTTTCTGGGGGGTTTTTCAACTCACTCGGGCTACTGGCTACTATTTTGACAGTAGTCGCTTTTACCGGCTTTCCGGTGCGGCCAATCGACTTTTCCAAAAGCCCAGCGTCGTCGGATGCATCCAAAAACTAAGAGAATACAGTTACAGTTCCAAAACCTAGACTCAACTGGTACTGCATATCGAATCTATGTAACAACATAAATGTATTCAATCTAAATACATCTATATATATATATATATCCATATTCGTTGTTCCTTGACAGACCAATATCTGGGACAGTGTTCAGGCAGCTCCTCTACCACTAGTCACCATCATATCACAATACCTCCACCACATCCATATCACCAACGTCAATCGCGCGGCTCGGCGGGCAGTATCCAGCGATCGGTGGAAGTGCCGCCGGTGCCATCGGTGACGCGTTACAGTGCTGGGAGTATACATTCGATATCTAGCTCCGAGGGTTCATCGTAAGTTTTATATTCAAAGTTTGGACGAAATAATATCCAAAACTAAATAAAAAACCAAAACTGAACTCTCCTACTTCGTCTGTGCTTCTGACTCACACTTTCTCTCTCTATAATCATTGGCTTTGTATATGGTAATTTATGTGGCCAAATCCTCTCTCTCTATCTCTATGACTCTTTCTCTCTCTCTCTCTCTTTCTCTTTCTCTTTCTCTATGTATATATATATATTTGGATATTTTTCTTTCTAACTGTCTCTATATAAAACTGTCACTCTTTGAAACTGTTCCTGATTCTTTGTATTGTAAAAATATGTCTTGTTATTTCTATGTGAGCCTTGAAAAACTTGGACCTGCATTTTCGAATTTATTTTCTGGTGTTTTCTTTGTGTTTTCTTTCTTCTTTTTTTTTATCTTTTAACATGTCTTTCTCTCTCTCTCTAAATGCCCTCCCCCCCCTGTAATTGTATTTCCTTTAAACATCACTTTTTGTGTACCTTCTCTTTCTTGTCTTGTAAAAGATTTGGTTATAATTTCTTTAACTTTAGTATACATATATATAAAAAAAAAGTACATATACATATATACTGAAATATTTTAAGTTGCATTTTACTTCTACTGAAAGAATTCTTACCAAAGAATTTTGAATTTTCAAACAATTCAATTTCTTCAGAATTATAACAATTTTTCTTACAATTTTAAAGATGACTCGATGACGTTTTAAAGGCGTTAAAAACGATTCTGACTGCAGGACCAACTTACTTACTGTACATATATTTCAACTTAAAAGAAAGTCCAAGAAAAACTCTTTCAATTTCTTATGATTTTGATAGTTTTTCAAATGTTTTTCTTTTGTATTTCTTTATTTGAAGTCCGGACACAACCACAAACACCACTCGCATGCATACAATGACAATGACCAATTCACTATCTGTTCGGCACTACTGTCAACCATTCACCTCACCTCAAAACTCAATTGAACTCATCACCTCACCCACCTCTATACTTAACCCATATATAACAGTCGTAATCGAAACAAACCAAAAACTAAAAAAAAAAATACTGTCTTTCTACAACTCCCTGTGTATAAGAGTTCTTTCTTTTCTCTAAAACAAAAGCTACTTGTGCTGATTTCAACTTAAAAAAAATTAATCATATATATCTATGTACTAAAATATTATCTTTATGTAAATTATCCAAAAAACAAACCAAAAAAACCCCAAACAGATTCTCACCTTCATTGCGTAATGATGGTGCACTGAATGAGTTTGTTGATGGCCTTGGGCCTGGGCAGTTGGTGGGCCGGCAAGTCTTGGGTGCACCTTCGTTAGGTGACATACAGCTGTCGTTGTGCCATCAGAAGGGCTTTCTAGAGGTAGAGGTGATACGAGCGAGGGGTTTGCAGGTTTGTATCATCTAGTCTATCAGTCTATCTATCAGTCCTTAACCTTAACCATAATTTGTAGCAAAAACCGTCATCAAAAATGCTTCCGGCTCCCTATGTCAAAGTCTATTTGGTTTCCGGCAAACGTTGCATTGATAAAATGAAAACCTCAACAGCGCGACGGACATTAGATCCACTTTATCAACAACAATTGGTATTCAAGCAGCCCTATAATGGTTGTGTTCTACAGGTAAGATCTTGAAACTTGAGTATACATATCAAATTGACATTATATAATCTATCTTTTCTAGGTGACCGTTTGGGGCGATTATGGAAGGATTGAAAAAAAAGTGTTTATGGGAGTGGCACAGATAATGCTCGACGATCTGAATCTATCCAATATCGTTATTGGCTGGTACAAGCTCTTTGGCACCACCTCACTGGTCAGTTGTCCCACTAATATAGGTTTAGGCTCTAGGCGTTCATCATTAGCCTCACTCGATTCACTTAAACTCTAATTAAAAATAACAACAACAACAACAACAACTTTAACTAAAAGCCGTTCTACATACACAACAACAACTTCGTACAACAGATTATATATATAGACATAAATCGCATAATTAGATCGAAGCAAATTTAAAATTGGAATATTTGCAAATAGTCAACAAATTTTCTATGCAAAAACATGTACAAAAACTAAAAATCTTCCATAAACACACGCACTTTTCCTGTACTATAAATAAAACGCTTGTTCTAACATATATACACACATACACTCTCAATTATTTATATATACACATATATGTATATATAAATGATTGCGGATCCAATACAATACAATTGTTAAATTGAATGGACAAACAAAAAAAAAAGAAAATCCTATCGCAAGTCACCTAAAAATCACCGTTACCGTTACTTTCAACGTAGTTTTTTCTAGACTCAAAAAAAAATACTCATATAGGTATGTTTCTCTATCCCCAAACTACCCAACAAAAAATACACATAAAAACACAATAAATACATAGAATACAAATTCAGAATTAACCAACTTTATTCACCGCATGAGTAGCCATAGTCCATTCGTACATACATATATATCATACAATTCAAAATTGTAGTATTGTTTTCTGATTTCTCTTTTAATCTACATACTGACATAAACTCCTTTTAAGTATATATACATACATATATATAGAGTGGTGGTCACTAGGTTAGAACGTTTTTGGATTCTTAACTAATGGGTCTTGAAAACTATCGAATTTTTGGCGAATTTTTATAAAACATGTATCATTCGACTGGAAATTTAATCTATGTTCATTCGTAGATCAAGAAAAAATGTGTTTTAGTATAAGGACCTCAAGAATTTTATACAAAAACCTAGAAATTTCATTTTCGAATGATGGGGATCAATTGAAAACTTTTGGCTTGCAGTTTATCATAGATTTCCTAAATCTACAACTTCTACTTTAACTTCTTCAAAGAGATTTCCTAAATTTGCAACTTTAACTTCAACTTCTTCAAAGAGATTTCCTAAATCTACAACTTCAACTTCTTTAAAGAAATTTCCTAAATCTACAACTTCAACTTCTTCAAAGACATTTCCTAAATCTACAACTTCACCTTCAACTTTTTCAAAAAGAACACAGGTCTAACTATAATGTATACGATTTTAGAAAGAAACTAAACTAAACCAAACTATTGATTAGCTGGAAATAAGGGCTTTTTGTTCAAACGCACCTGTAAAAAGAAGACGAAAGCTGGCAAGATGTCAGTTACGCTTCATTATCTAAATACAATTATTAACCAACTACTACAAACTACTTCCATTAAATTACTTGGGGGCTGAGAAAATCAAATTCAAAGTTAAGAAAAAACCAAAACGTGCTAACCTAATAAACGCCATTGTATATAAAATGGCAAACTCTGGCTAGATAACTAAAAAACCAACACACATTAGTACGCTAGATCTAGTATAGATCTTTAAAAAGGAAACCGAAATCAATTTATTTTCAAAATAAAACCCACCCTTACCAGGGTCGTCCGATTGTTTGGGCTGGTGAATCTATAATTATGGAGGATCCGGCTGAATAACTTAAAAGCAAACGAACAACAGCAACAACGAATATACTTTAAAACACCCACAACAAAAACCACAAAAACAAAAACCAACACAAGCATGCAAATCGAAAATCAAATTGAAAACTCGAAAACTTGCCATATAAGCAAAACGAACTGAATTGAATTGTAAGTTGAAACACACAGACTTATGTTTTATTTCACACAAAAATTGCAAGTAACTTTCATAGATTGATTACGTTCACAGACTGCTTAAAAAATTATCGTAAAGATTATTTGAGATTATAATGCAGTCTGTTGGCGTTATGTCATATTTTGCATTATATAAAAGCCATTTTGCCATTTTACAGACGAAAAATACAAAAAACATAAAATACATACATATGTATATTTTTATAATATTTTAAAATTAAATTAACACCTAAGCCGATTAGCCAAACCAAATTCCTGCCTGAATAACAAAAACCAATTGCTCACCACCACCAGAAAATATGCATTTTTTGCTAATGAGGTCACTAATTTTTGGCAATTTACAAATGATAATTACAGTAACCCTTGCAAAGAGCTGCCAGCCAGGCGGCAGCCAAATAGCAAAGAACAAGGATCACGATCAGAATCAGGATAAGGATCTGCCCAACAACAACAGCAGCAGCAGCAGCGAGAATGACGGCGACGAAACGGGAAACCTCATCAGGCAATCCGCACTTGCTGGTCTTTAACAATAAGCTAAGTAAAATCCAAGTCTAATTTTTTCTATATATACTAACTAACTACTTATGTTAGAATGGATTTCCAAAATAAGTCATGAAAACAAATGCATTTATAAAAAAAAAAACAAGAAAAAAAAACCGAAAGTAAAGAAAAAAAAAATCGAAATAATAACGAGATTAACAAGAAGAAAGAAAGAAAAAATAATATAATACAGTAGATCCAAAGATGATATGAACAGCTAAGTTTAACTAAAAAAAGAAAATACATTTAACTAATATGAAACTATTTCAAAAAAAGAAAAAAAACCTTAAGAAACAATGAAAATATAAAATGTAAATTATTAAATATTCGAAAAATTATTTTTGATTGTTTTCGTAATACCATCTAATATATAAAATATGACGAAGATGATGATGAAGATGATGATAATGATTATTATTATTATTACTAAAATTATTATTACTTAAACTATTGAAAACTGATGTAAAAGAGAAAGAAGTATAAACATAATTGAAACTGTTTAATAATTAGCTAAATCTAAATCAATAAATGAAAAAAACAAAACTGGTTATACTATATACACATAATATATATATATATATAGATATATTTCGACAAAACAAAGACGGATTATTTAAGAATATTCATATATCTAAAGTTTAAGCCAGCAAAAGAACCACTAAAACTTAAATAAGCCTAACTTAACGTTAAACTTAAAGTTACAAATGCAAAGAACAACAAAATTGAGATATATATATATATATATATTATATATATATATACATATACATATATGTATTCTGAAGATATATATGTACATATATATTGTATGTGTTAATCTAAATAAAATATTTACGAAATGATGAAGAAATTAAAAGAAAAATTTAGTAACTAAAATACATTCAATTGATTTTAATTGAATAATACAAAATTAAATTCAATGCCTGTAAATAGATACCCACACACACACGCACACACACACACACACACACACACACACACGTATAGACAGACGCCTACACTTATTTATTAATTGCCAATAGCAAAAATTCGCCCAGTCACCCCAAAATGAGCGAATTTTTGCTAGTAATCCTGATTAAATGGCATTGTTGTTATTTTCGCTTTTAGAATGTTAAATAGAGAATCGGAGAATTCAATCGAACTGTCAAGGAACTGAATAATTTCATTTAATTTCAAAATATTCAAAATATATTTATTATATTTCTTTCTACTAAGAACTCTTTTCTTATAGCCGACACAAACTTTGATTATCGTTTGCGAATCGCTTTAAATCGAGTTCAATTGCATTCTCTGATCATTTTTTTTAATTTTGATTTTGCCAATTTGAATTAGATAAAACGCATAAAGTACCTTCAATGAAAGAAAAAAGCGTGAGCTGTAAAAAATCATAAAAATTAATAATAATAAAAAAAAACAAACAAAAACAAAAAAGATGTAACAAAATAAAGTTACCTGCTTGCCAAAGAGATATTAAACTGCATAGAACACTTCAAAAATTATTGCAAAAAAAACTTTCTAAATTACACAAAAATACAGATACAAATCTTTTGTTTCTTTATGGTTTTGCAACATTTTGTAATGCATTTTTTAAATAGTGATGGTGAAAATGTTAATAGGATTCTTCACATTTTTGAGTAGGTAAACATATCAAACATATATATATATATTTATACAGCTATTGTTCCTATTCAATGGATACATATATCGAGAAACTATGAACGAAAACATTCCTTTTGAGTAAGCATATAAAACAGATAATACATAAATACATAAATTGATTTCAACCTTTCCGTCCATTCAGCTTTCCGCACATACATACATAAATACATACAAGCTTCAATAATCAGCTTCCTAAAATAGCCAAAATAATAGACATACAAATACATTACATTATCGACATTCATACATTAGAAAAGATATCGTAGAGAGCAACAAAATGCATACAAAATGTTGCAAACTATAGACAAATCAGAAGAAGAAGAAAAAAAAAGAAAACAAAAACTTTTAAACTAAGTATTGTATAAGCAAGGTTTCCAGCAAACTAATTTATACGATATAAAAAAGCCCAGTTGCATACACACACGCACACACACACACACAGACAAACACATACCATGAACTAAAACCCATTCACTATCTTCCTCAATCTCTAACTCTTGACTCTATTTATGTATCTCAATCTATCTATATAAATATGTATCTATCTATTTTGTTCACAAAACCATTGCCATTACAAAAAACTTCTTCAAAAAAAATAATTAACAACAAAAAATCCCTCATTAGGGAAAACTAGAAGCCCTCTACAAGATGTAGTCCTCTCCTCTCGATAAACTTGTAGAATCTTTTCCGATTGATGCCCAAAATCTCAAAACTCTTCATGAATTTTCATTCATTTTGTTGTAATAAGAACAATTAAACATTTACCAAGCACATTTCCAATTATTATTATTATTATTATTAGAATGACACTTTATCTCTTTCTCTCCAAATGAGGAACACGTTGCCACTGACAGACTTCAGAGGAAGAATACAACATGATATTTATTTGTCAAGATCAAGTTTAAATATAACAACCAAACACAATGGCAAAACAAAAAAAAAAAACACAAAAAATATCATTTATTGCAAATTATTGAAAACACACAAAAACGAAAGCAAAAATAAAAATTTAAATATACAGAAAAAGGCAACAAAGAAAATGGAGAAAAGCTCCAAAAAATACTTATACTGTGTATTTTATTATCTCGACAACAATTCGACAAGTCGAGAAACGACAATAAACTGTGACATGAATATGTAAAAAACAAAAAAGTTAAGAAAAAAACAAAACCTAAAGCTATATCTAAATTGTATTATTAAAAAAAAAAGAAAAACCAACATCAAATTGGCAGAGAAATGTATTAAATATTAATAATGACAACACACACACACACACACACACAAATATCACAGAGAACTTTGAACAAAAAACGAACAACAACAACTAAAAACTGTGTAAAAACTAATAACAAAAACCCACAACAAAAAGATACAAAGATTCAGTATAAGTAAACATTTAAAAAGAAAAACAAACAACAAAAAATAAAATAAAAAATTCATTAAAATTGTTTTCTAATAAAGCAAATAAAAACGATATGAAGTCTTGAATATTTTGCACCCAAAAAAAATGCGATCCGAATGCAATCAGACTTAATGAATGTATTCTCTCTAATTTACACGATGAAAGAAACGTTTGGGTATTATTAGGTGGGGATTAGTGATGTAAAAAAAACATAGATGCATCGAACATCGATGTTCTCTTGGCGATGTTTCTAGATGTTTAACGATGGTTTTGTCGATGTCAATGTTCAGCGATGTATTGATGTTTCACCAAAACATCGGTTCTATATGACACCTATCAAATTTTTTTATATAATTAAATGAATCTGTCTTTAAAAAGCCCTTTCAAACCTTATTTTAGCTATAACTTGATGCGCATTGTTTCAGATTGATAACAAAGATAACGTAAAGGGGTTTTCAACGACTGACCAAATGATAACAGATATGTACAACAAATTGAATAAGGCTTAAATCAGGTAAACGAAATTTTATTTCGGAAAGTAAAGCCCATAAATACTTTATCAAACAGTTTTTGAAAGATTAGGCTAACAATGAGAAAAGAGACTAGCGAGATTCAAGATTAACTTTAATTACTATTATGAGCACTTTTATTTATTAGAAAACAGTGAACTTTCACATCAGACATACATCGATGCATCGAGATATTAACCCGATGTTTTAAACACCATTGATTATAAACATTGAAACCATCGATGAACAGAAACAACAAATGTTTTTATTAAAATTTATATCACTAGTGGGGATATACCATATGGCAACAGCCCAAACGTTTTATGTATTACGTATCCGCACGGTGTGCCAGATGAACGACCACCATTGAGGATAATAAATGAATGACTTTAACAAAGGCAGTCCCAAGTATCGGACTGTATTCGACTTAAGATCTAAAAAGTTAGCCCACTTCACAGAATAGATACCTCTTTCTTTAGCACCTTAAAAGTGTAGAATTTGATTTCAACTTCATTGGGAAAAGTCACAGTCTTCTTGCTCTGCGTTCAATCATCAAGAAGCAATACTCAAAGTTTACACAATCAGTTTAGAACATAAATGATACTTTGCTTAGTTATTATACATTTAGTTTTGGTGGTGTTCGGTAAGTAAATAATTGTAAATTATTCTAATTTAATTGCCTCAGTACACCGCAAAAATAAATACTTAACAATTAGCATTTACTGGGGGTATAAAAAAAAACCGTTGGCATAGATTAAGTTTATTTTCTAATGTTTTTTTTTTGTTTTATACCCTAGCAAAGGGTATTATAAAAAAAATAACGCATAGAAAGAGACCTTACCAATTCCATCAAATATATATTCTTGATCAGCATAAGAAGCTGAGTCCATATATACACATATATAGATGAAAGTATTTTGAGATAAAGTATGAAAAAAATCGGTGAAGGAGTGGAAATTTTTTACCAAATTGATTAATGAAATAGTTTTTTATGTACAACATCATGTTCCAAAGTTTTACTAAGATCGGATTAATAGAACACAAGTTATAATCATTATTCATCGGCTATGCTTGCTATATATGATCCCTGATATATGTATGTATGTATGTATGTATGTTCACATACAATGGGTAGAGATAGAGTGAGAGTTGAAGACTTTGGAACTCAGAAAGAGTTTGAAAACATTTAAAAATACTATTGCTACAAGGGTATATTAACTTTCACCTAGCCGATGTGAGCTACTTTGATATTTCTATATATGCGGTTACTCAGTTCTTTGCACGCTCCCTCCCCGAGAGACAAGATAAGATCACTTTGATCATTTAATTTATTTCGCTTTTACAACCTTCTTCAGTGGGCCAAGATTTACACAAATTTAGTATGTCTTGCACCAGGCATAACTTATCAAAGAACTAATTCATAAAATTAGAATTCTCTTTAAAATTTCGGTGTACATGAACGCATATTAAAAAAAATACCGTGTAAGTGGAATTTAAACGGAACCTCTCAAACATTTGTTTGATAACATGTACGACCAGCTTATCAATATACTTATCTATTCAGACCATAGCCATATATAAGGGTCGGGATAGTGAAAATTTGTACAATACAATATTAAGTTCCGACCGCCACAATATGCGTTATATTATCGGTGCTCTGGTGTATATCTTAGGTGGTTTATGCCTAACTGGCGCCAAACAGCTGGAACTAGAGTTGCAGGCACTAAAATCAGCTAAAAGCCTTAAGTTCCATCAACTCATGGAGCTGCGTCCTTTGAGAGTGGAGTTTGTCAAGTATTATCAAAACATTTCGGCATTTCCCGATACTACCGATCAGTTGGATCTACAGTGTTTCGCCGACATAACTCTATGGATTAGCAGCATTAACTCAAGCAGTTATTGGGCTTTAAAAAGTAAGTACTTTATATATTTATAAGTATGTATTTCTACACAGACTTGGTTGTGTTTTTCATTTAAGTGTTTGACTCCTGGGGATCAATTCCATCGGGATATTTATATGGAAATATCTATGATATGGGCAACTTCGATGAATGCCTAAAGATCAACAAAATTATTAACTCCACTCATAATATAAAGGGCAAATATGGTTTTATGCAACTGCCCGTTACCAAATATGTTCTTGGTATAGACTTGAGCATTTTGAACATGAAAATCGCTTCCTGTTTTCCGGCTTCTTGCTCAGGCCAACAAATGAACCAATTGCTGACAATAATGTTCCAAAACGTACTTAACTTAGAAGAGAAAACCGATTTAGTTATCATAGATGAGGAAAGTTGCCAAACAAAAAATACTCAACCATATGATGGACTTACAATATTCTTAATGTAAGTGGATCCAATGGGAAATTGAATAAGAAAATGTATTTATGAAAGTTTAATGTTTCAGTTCAATTTTGTCGCTGTTTACTTTGGCCACGACTCTGGCTACCCTCTATGATTACTTTATCTGCAAGAATCAAGGTAAATACATAACTAAAACCCGCTTTAGCAACATGAGTTAAAAAAAAGAATTAATTTTTAGCACAACTGCCTCCAATTGTGAAGATTTTCTCAGCACGTGCAAATTCAAGGTTCTTATTTCGTCTAGTGGAACCGAATAAGGATCCAAATGTCATAGATTGCCTCAATGGTTTGCGTTGCATGTCGCTAATCTGGGTAGTCTTTGGTCATGAATATGTATTCGGTGTGATGGCACCTAATCTTAATAGTTGGACATTGCTTAGGGTGAGTGTTAAATGTGTTATCAATAAGTATCAATCACTTAGTTAAATCTTCCTTTTACTTTTTTACAGTGGTACGAAAAGCCCTTCAGTTTTTTTATAATAGAATTTTTCTTTTCTGTGGATACATTTTTATTTATTAGTGGCTTGTTGTTGGCCATGATTACTCTACGATCTATGCAGAAGTAAGTTGTTTGTTGGCTTAATTCTAGCTCTCTATGACTTATCTTATTAAATACAGATCGAAAGGGAAAATAAATATACCTTTGATGTACTTGCATCGCTTTCTTCGGCTTACACCAATTTTAGCCCTGGCCATATTAATCTATTGGAAGTTTCTGCCCTATTTTGTCGATGGTCCTCTATCGGATTAAGGTTTTGCCGAGTATTCCGTGTGTGAGTGGAATTGGTATAAAACCTTACTTTATATTCAGAACTATGCTAGTACGGACATGGTAAGTATTCTTAGAAAGAAAATAATTACTTTATAAACTAAATACCCTTTGTTTCTATAGTGTGTGTCGCATACGTGGTACTTGGCGGTTGATATGCAAATGCATCTTCTTTCACCCATTCTGCTTATTGCCGTGTACAAGTGGGGTAAGAAGGCTGCAGGCGGGATTGTAATTTTGATACTTCTGCTTTCGGCCTGCCTCTTCTCCACTATGTTGCTGAATGATTTGTCCCGTCAGTTTAAGTAAGTATCCAACAATTATTAAAACAAATTTCCACGTTATGAACGTTTCTTCTCTTATTTGTAGAAATTTTGCCAAGAACCAAGAGGCACATGAGAAGTTATACTTTCCCACCCACACTCATGCGGCTCCCTGGTTGATCGGATTTCTTTTTGGATATTTTCTACATTTGAATCGTGGACGAAAATTTAATTTAAATCAGTTATTTGTATGGCTGGGTTGGCTGCTAAGTCTTGCCATGATCTTCACCTCGATCTTTGCTCTTTATCCCTATGGCAATTGGCTGAAACCTGCATTGTCTACTCTGGGAGAGACATTTTATTATACCCTGACACGCATCGGCTGGCCGTTGTCCTTGTGTTGGGTAGTCTTTGCCTCTATGCAGGGTTGTGGCGGATTGGCAAATAGTTTTCTTTCTTCGCCACTTTGGCAGCCATTGTCAAAGCTCTCCTATTCGATCTACATTTTTCACATTTTCGTCCAGGAGATTAATCACAGGCGAATGCGATCAGTAGGAACTTTCTCAGACTACGACATGGTAAGGTGTTTAATGAGGTTTTCGATGATCAATTTTTAATTTTTTTGTAAATTCTCTTATCTTTGTTTATTCCTTTTTAGATGTTGCAGTTCTGGTCGTGTTTTGGTTTCACAATAATATTGTCTTATGTTTTATATATTATATTTGAAGCACCTTTGGGTGGGTTACAGTCATTACTTTTGCCCAGTAAAAAACCTAAGCCTGTTCCTGATACGAATCTGCCTGATCCAAAAAATATTAAGACAGAAGATGGCTCCGCCGACACTTTGTAATAGATAGTTTTTGTAGAGTTTGTGTTAAAAAATAATAAATACATTTAAACCAAGTTAAAACATTAATTTACAATATTTGTTGTTTTTCCACCCTCGAAAAAAATGATATGGGTTATCAAACTCTTAATGTGAATATAAAAAATTACAAAACAAGTAAGAAATACAGGCCTTGTGACTGCAGAATGTAGCTGAAATACATTTTGTATTTTAAATATTCAAAATTGTGTTTTTAAAGTCCCCGACCAAGATTTCTTGGAAACAGCTAAGCTGATTAGTCTTAAATGTTTAAATAGGCATCTTAACTATGTATGACCTTGGATATTTAAGATTTACACAATTAGTTAAGATTCCTTAGGTTACTAAACCTCACTTTAAGGCAGCTAAGTTTAAAAACAAACCATATCAAACGAGATCGCGTCACTGACACTTCTTAATAGGTACTTTATTTATATTATTAAGATTACTACTATTACTTACAATTAGTCGGCAAGCTGCTTTTAGTACCCCAGACATGAGTTGCTTATCACTAACTAAATGACTAAGAGATACACTACGTATCAATAATAACTGATATGAATGAATAGTTTGTAAATATTTTTCAAAAGATTTCCGCCTTACCCAATCAGCAGCTATTGGCCCGCTTTGCTGAAATATCATTAACATTTATTAATTGACAACTCACAAATAAAGTATTTTGTGCTTGTGTTTATTGTTAAAATATTTCTATATTTTTTGGGTAATTTTATTTAAACGTTTTCCACTATCAAATTGGTTTTAAAGAGTGTATTATCATTATGCAAAGCCTCTAGTTTGGTTATTTCAAAACTTTGATATATCTCTCGAAAATCCATTATGTCCCGGGGATCGCTATCCAGCCAGTATCGATCAAATTCAAAGAACAAATAGCAATACAACTTATGAAAATCTTCGAGAGAACTAAAGTTTTGCTTATGTAAGGCGGCCTGATTATAGAAATGGGTTCTGGCGGCTCCTGATTTGAGCAGTTTGTAGGCCATCGAGGTGAGATTAATGCCAACAATTGCATATGTGTAACCTAATGTGGGATGCATTGAATGCAAAAGTACGTGCTTGGCCGCATCGTTGTAGGCACTGGCGAAGTAAAGTAAATTCTCCAATCCAAGTAGACCCATGCCACGAAAATCCGTCTTGGGGTCATCGCCTTGGAAACCAATGTCTTGCCACTGTTTGGTTATACGAGCGGAGAGTGGTGTTTCGGGCATAAGAAGCTGCCAAAGTTGGAGTAATTTCTGTTCATGTTCCAAATCTTCCGAATCGTATTTCTCGGCGCGCAGCTCTTCCACTTGATGTTGAAGCCGCTGATAGCCCCAAATGCTGGTAACACAATTGCCAAAGAGTCGGGCAAAATCAGGATGTACGGTGCTCTTGATACTCTTCGCACGCATGACAATGTGGGCTGCCCGTGGAGCTGTTTGATAAGAAAAGTGTACAAGGATTAGATAAAACAAATACCTCTCTTCCTTCTTCTTCTTACCAAAATAAAGCAATTCCCTGTCCTCGGCAAAAGGCGCTGCCTCATCCAATTCGAACACTAACCGCTTGATATCGGAGTTTTTTGATAGTCTCAATGATCGTTCCACTTGCCGAGTTCTACTTGCCCCGGACCTGGCACCGTAGCATATCCGCTGCAGTTCACATAGGCGGGTAAATACATGAAGAAACCATTTAATAAATGGTCGAATATATGGAAAAATTCGTTCCAGAAACATTTTAGTGTAAACTTTAATTGACCTTGTTTGTTGCTTAACTTCACGTTGCCATGGCAACTAAAACAACGTTTGTGGTTAAGGGCAAATTGAAAAGTTTTCTTCTAAATTTGGCAAACTGGTTATATCTTCTTTATTTTTGCATCTTACATCAACAACAACAACAGCAAATATTTGTTTATTCACAGCGTGATAGTTTTCAGCTGTTTGCAATTATAGATGGCATCTCTGAGTCGCAGACAGCTGTTTAGTGCCATTTCGTTATCTGGCAACACCGCTTAATGGGTTGATTGGGGGTGCAAGAAAAAAAAAACAAGAAGAAAAACATTCGATTTTTGGTATTATTTTGTTTTTTTGTTATTTTGGTCCTGACCAAAATTCAATGAGCAGTTAACCGATATGGTGGAACTTCAGTTAAAAAAACGTCGGGCCTGTGTCATAGTATTGGGCGACATTGGCCGCAGTCCACGTATGCAATATCATGCCCAGAGTCTGCTGGAGGACAACTACAATGTGGATATCATAAGCTACTTGGAGACGAGACCCCTGGACTCGCTAACACAGGCACAGTCACAGTGTCAAATCCATGAGCTTTCATCGGTGCCGGTGACCAACCTGACTCCAAAATTAAAATTGCTCTTCAAAGCATTTTGGCAAACTTTAAGTCTTCTAATGGCTCTCATTTCAATAAGACGACCCCAATTTCTGCTGGTTCAGAATCCTCCGGGCATACCCACTTTGATTGTTTGCTATTTATATTGTGCCGTGACCAGATGCAAATTGGTCATTGATTGGCACAATTATACGTTTACAGTGCTGGCCCTCGGCATGGCGGGGGGTGAGAAGAGTAGTCTTATACGTTTGGTCAAATGGCTGGAACGTTATTTTGGTTCCAAGGCCCATTCTCATTTTTGTGTGACGCAGGCCATGAAAGATGATCTGCAACATAACTGGAACATTGGGTGAGTAGTCGAATTTTAATAGAAATGCAGACTTCAATTTATTTGCTTCTTTCAGACCTGTAACCGTGCTGTATGATCGAGCTCCTTCGCAGTTCCATCCCATTGATTTGTCTCAAAAGCATGACTTGTTTATGAAATTGTCTAAAGATTACCCTCAATTCATGCCGGAATGCTACGCTGACCTGAAACAGTCCGGCGTTCAGGAATCCACAGCTCTAACCCAGAAACTATCAAATGGATCTGTTCTTTACAAGCCTCAACGACAGGCCATACTTGTCTCAAGTACCAGTTGGACACCGGATGAGGATTTTAGCATCCTATTTAAAGCTCTGAAAGCCTATGAGGAATCTGCTGTGGCTGAGCCACTTAAATATACATCTTTGCTGGTGGTTATAACCGGAAAAGGACCTCAGAAATCACACTATGAAGAAAAGATAGCTGAACTCCAATGGAAAAAAGTAACAATAGTTACTCCCTGGCTGGAAATTGAAGATTATCCAAAGGTTTTGGCCAGCGCTGATTTGGGTGTGTGCTTACATTGGAGCACAAGTGGCCTAGATTTGCCCATGAAGGTGGTTGACATGTTCGGAAGCGGTCTCCCTGTGTGTGCATATAATTTCAAATGGTAAGAAGTTCTTGGCAAATGTCGTCAAGTCTGCATCCTTTTTTTCCGGATAGTATGTGTGTAATTGCAGTTTTGTTCAACTTTCAGTTTGCCAGAGCTAGTTAAACACGGCGAAAATGGATTTGTGTTTAACAATCATCAGGAATTGAGCGAACAGCTTAGAATTTGGTTTGAGGACTTTCCCCACAACCCTAGCATTTTGGAGACCCGTTCCCACTTTTCTCGCAACCTTCAGGAGTTCCAAGAATTGCGCTGGCGCGAAAACTGGCAACAAAGAGCAGCTCCCGTTTTTGACGCATTTTATTAGGCATTTCCATTTTGTAAAACGAAAAATAAAAAAGGGCAACTATAAATAAAGTTGAACTAGATTGTCTTGCGGCACAACGGACAAATCTCAAAGCCGTTTTCCACGTATTTAGCTAAACAGTCTGTGTGTAATGCGTGGCAACAGCTTAGATATGTTGCATTCTCTTCCGTTAGTGGTTTGTCATTATTAAAACAAATAACACAGGGATCAGTCGACTGACAAATTAGGCACTTTGTATCCATTCGTATAAAATCTTTATAGCAATCCTTATGCAAGGCATGTCGACAACGTAAAATATTCCAATCTTCCACTGATAACGCATTAGTGCACCAGAAGCATTGATCACCGGGTTTGCTGCAGATATGAAGGGCACAAAACATTTATGAGATTAAATACAACTACATGTGCAAAAAGTCAACAACAACATTCACCTTGCTTTTAACAGTTTAGTATGACGTCTTTCTTGAGTCTTTTTACGCTCCTTTGGTTTGGGTTGGTTTTGTTGGGGTACATTTTCTGCTTGACTCGTAATATAGTACGTACACAAAGCTGCTGCAACCGTGAAGCCGAGAATTGCAAGTTGCCAATACATATTCCAACTTCTTACTCCTTTACATCAAATCAAAGTGGGAAATCCCTTCAAAATGAAAATAAACCAGCACCATCTGCAAACACTGTTTGTCGGCAATTAAGGTCACACTAGCCAGCACCAGTGTTGGCTAAAAAATATTTTTCTAAAAACGCTAGCGTTTACTCACGCGATTTAAACCGCGTGAGTAAAACCGCTCGAACATTTGAGTAAACGCGCGAACATGTTCGAGTTCGTGAGTAATGTTGTGTTTACGTTCGAAGTTCGTGAGTAAAGTTGGAGTTGGGCTCATCTGTTGCGGTTCGCCTCATCTGTTGCGGTTCGCTTGCGGATGACGTGGTTGCAAGGAGTTCGGTGGTTCGATCTGGTTTCATGTGGTTCGTAGCCAGTGATGCTGTAATTTGTAATCTAGTGGGAAAATAGCTAAACTGGCAGCAAAAAACTTAACAGACCGTCGCTAACTTTTAACGTTTAACATTCTGTTCATCCCAAAGGCTGAATTCGGAAAGGGTATTCGTAGGGTACTAAAAAAAGCTCGCGAGTAAAGAAAAATCAAGTCAAAATCAAGCATTAAAAACTGAAAAATGTCTAACGGCGATTGTTTTATTGTATTGCCTGAAAACTGTGCCTCTGGATCTTTAATTGTGGGTCGCAATGCAGAAGATGCCGATGGACAATTGCTAGGCATGTCGACCGAAATCTGCTATTATGACCCAGACGAAGTTTTAACAGGAAAGGTGGGTGCTGGTGAAAAAAGGGGAGGGAATAGAGTCAAGCTTCATTAAAATGAGTCATTGTTATTTGCAGACTGATGGCGGAGCCAAAGTGGAGACGGCGTCGGATACCTTTCGTGTGATTTTGCAAAAACCCAAACTCGGACTATGGGGTGGAGACTTTGGAGCCAATGACCAGGGATTGGCTGTGGGTTTGACTTGGTCTAGTGGCGATGCAGAAGCCAAGGATTCGGACAGCCTTTTGGCAACGGATTTGGTGCGATTGGCCCTGGCCCTTTGCTCAACTGCCGAGGCTGCTGTAGAACGCCTTGGACTTATGGTATCTAGTTATAGTCAGGATAGTTTTAAATTTAATTTTATTGTATGTGATTCGTCCTCCGGCTGGTTGGTCAGTTGCTCTGGGAAGCTTTGGGCCGCTGAGAAAGTGGAGGCGCCTTTTCTTCGCGTGCCCAGTGGTGGCTTAACTGTGGGCTCAAAAATAGCCAAGTCCACAGAATCATTGAATGTCGATGATAATTTTGCTTCTAGCCAAGATGCTGAAGCCCAAGCGCCTCCAGAAGAGTGGTGTGGCCCCAAGCCTTTGGCTGATAAATCCTATACTCATTATAACATGTTTGAGACCTTGAGAGCAGCCAGTCGGGGATCTAGCTCTAGGGGAGCCAATGTCTCGGTTTTAAATCTCAAAAGCATTTCATGCCATTGGTTTACCGCCACGCCAAATGCCGCAGAATCTGTGTTCAAACCATTTGTGTTTGCCCCAAATCCAAAAATCTCCCCGTTGACTCAAGTGCAGCCGGAGGCGGAATTGACTTTGCTCCATAAGCTGCACAACCAGAAAAAACCTGCGGCCTTGGAGCATTTGCGTAGCCTGGAACGTTCCTGTGTGGATGAGCTAAACAATTATTTCTCTCTACAAGACCATCCCAGTGAGGAGTTGGACGAACTACTCAAGGATTGCGTAGAAGCAGAGGTCAAATTCTATCGCTAAAAGTAAACGAGAAAATCTTTGACATTCCAGGAAATAGTTTAATTCAAGCGTACTCCAAAGTGATTATCATTTTTTTGACTTATTCATTATTTATTGTAATCTCTGCGTGATAATTTATAACTTATTTTAATATTAATTTTTTTATTGTTTCTTTGGCTTCTCTTTTCTCTGATTTCAAATTAACATAAAGTATTATGAGGATTATTATTATTGCATTAATATATATATAACTTGTACACCATATAAATAATATCTAAAGAATATTCCATAGCTTTCAAAATATGTCAAAGCAAAACTGCATAAAATCTGCTGCATTTATATAGAAAACAAAAATATAGTCTTTATATGGTATATATATATACCATAGATATAAAGTATATAGATATAAAGAAGTTGAATTTCTCAACCAAAATCTGATATTCTATCAGACTCGGAGTTTTGGGGGGGGAAATTTCCCCCATTTCACCCCCCGTAGATCCGCCACTGCTTTATATGGTATATATATAATATGTCAAACGTAAACACAACATTACTCACGAACTCGAACATTTACTCACGAACTCGAACATGTTCGCGCGTTTTACTCACATGTTCGAGCGGTTTACTCACGCGTTTTTAAAAAGTATCGCTAAAAAAATATCGACTATGTTATCGGTTGTGTTTATCGACAATTCGCTGTGGGGAATACAATTCGCCGTGACGAAGTCAATTCGCTTGCTTACACTTCGCCGATACTCAATTTGGCAAAGCAAATTCGGTATCGCTGAGCGAATTCGATGTGGTTGTTGCTGCAAGAGCGAAGTTGTGGCGAAAAATAATAAATAAATAGTGCTAAATAATAATAAATCGTGAAAAACGAAAAAAATAAAAGCGGCAACACAATAACACTTGTGTACACAGCCCCGTATTCGTGTCCCGTTCAGGCTACCAGAAGCCCCCCGACACGCTCTTAATGTGCGAGCGAAATAGCAACAAACAAGTTACAAGGTGTGTGTGTGTGTTGATGTGTTGGTGTTGTAAATATTGTCGTTTGTTAGTGTTGTTGTTGCTGGTGGATGTTCAGCGCCTTTTTTTGTCTTATATACATTTGTATACACATACATATATACTTTGGCGTGCTGCGTTTCGGTTATCGTTAATGGTGGGCGGCTCACTCTCTCTTGCTTTCGAAAAACTATTCCGAATGCAGGCACTCCAATAGGGATTTACAAGCTCGGTGAAAATGAAAGAAATTCAATAGGTTTCTAATAAGAATCTGCCTGAAAATAAGTATAAAGTGTAGTGGCAAGTGAAAACGAATACAAGTGCGAATGCCGCTCCCTAAAAACGTGATGATAAAAACAATGTCCATGTGAAGAGTGTTTCAAGCCCTTTAAACAAAAAATCAATATATTTCAAGCGTATACAGAAATTTATCTCAATCGTGCCACAAAACCAAAGCAAGTTAGAAGAAAATGCTATCGTACTTTAAGGCACAAACCACCCCCTCTTGTTCTTGCCTACAGTCTATCCCTCTTCCACTCTTCCTATGAGCTCCAAACTCCAAATATTCCACCCTCAATGAGGAAAACGCGCCCCCTTTAAGCGGCATTTTTGGTTTACATAAAGTGTTTACATACACACATACAAACGTACATACATACGAGGAACGTTTTAAAAGTTAGTAAAAATTAGTAGCAGACTGAAAAATAATATAGTTTCGTTATCAGGGTGAAAAGAATACATATATTTCTAATATTAAAGAACAGCCCTCGTTTATACATACATATGTATGTATGTATATCTATGGATACATATCTCTATTTAGCATGAAAAGTGCATTGGCTTCTCCTGCCTCCGTTTTCTTTACCTGCCGCCGCTGCTCATCTGTTCTCGTCTCTGGTTCTCTTTCTCTTTTTGTAAACATAACAAAAGTGCGGCCTCGTTTCATGTGCGGGCGTGTCAGTGTGAGTGCTTTTTACACCGTTACCTTTTTAAAGCTCTCTGTGTTATTGTTTTTTTCGGCAGTTGGCAACAACACGTTGACCCAATAACGGGAACAAACATCTCTATTTGCATACATACATACATGTGTATATATAAAACCGGCCTGCATTATGAATAAAAATCTCAAATGATATCCAAATTATCTTTTAGACCTCCATGTTGAATCTCAATCAAGTGTATACCAGAAATATAAAATATAAATATTATAAATCCGTTTACAACAAACTCGCAGCCTTTTAGTTATTTTTACATCGATGTATACATATATACATATATAAGCCTGTTTTTGTGCAAAATACCGCAAATTTACCTTGACATTGAGAAGTAGAAAGCTTTCTGAAATTTGTGGTGTGTATGTGTTTGTGTGTGTGTATGAGTGAGGGGCATTGAAATTGTATACACAATCAAGTAATATTTTTTAATTATGAATCGGTGGGTCGAATCAGCTAAAGCGAATGACCTTGTCAATACAGCGAGAAAATCGATAGATTTGTTTGTGTATATGGAATTGTTGCAACGAATACAAAATCTGTGTTTATCTTAAAGAGTGTACCAAAACAATAAACTACTGATAGTGTGACCAATTGATTAAGATGTACGTATTTTCATTTTCGCAGTGCCGGTTCCACAATTTCTTCAAAATTGAACCCAAAACTGGAGCTAGACTCCAGCCAAACTGACGACACTTCCATCGCTGCTGCCACCAGCACCGCCGTCACCATTCACTCCTCAAACTTGAATAAAAAACTGGTCAAAATTAAAAAGTTCAAGCTGGACGACATGAAGGAGATGGTGGGCGGCTGTTGCGTTTGTTCGGACGAGCGGGGGTGGCCGGAGAACCCGCTCGTCTATTGTGACGGCCAGAACTGTACTGTCGCAGTGCATCAGGCATGTTATGGCATCGTAACGGTACCCACCGGACCCTGGTATTGTCGAAAATGTGAATCCCAAGAGCGCACATCACGCGTTCGTTGCGAGTTGTGCCCATCGCGAGATGGTGCCCTAAAAAAGACTGATAACAGTGGATGGGCACACGTAGTTTGTGCCCTATATATACCAGAAGTTCGATTCGGTAATGTTACCACAATGGAGCCCATTATTCTGACGCTAATACCGCAGGAACGGTATTCAAAAAGTATGTAGCAGTAGATAGAATAGAATCACAAAAACTTTTAACATTAAATTTTGTGCTCCCTTAGCATGCTACATCTGTTTGGAGATTGGAAAACCTAATCGTGCCAATGTCGGAGCCTGCATGCAGTGCAATAAATCCAATTGTAAGCAACAATTCCATGTAACCTGCGCCCAAAGTTTGGGCCTGCTGTGCGAGGAGGCTGGCAATTATCTGGATAATGTTAAATATTGTGGCTATTGTCAACATCACTATAGTAAATTGGTAAGAGTGTAAATTTAAAACAGTGACGAATATCTTAATAATTAATATACACCTGCTGCAGAAAAAGGGTGGAAACGTTAAAACTATTCCACCATATAAACCTATACAACATGACACCTCATCCGATTCATGCTCGTCGCCGGAAAAAGAAATTGATTCGGCAATAAATGCATCGGCATCGACATCCGGTACAAGTATCAAAATTACAAGTACTACCAATTTGGGTATTTCAAGTGTTAATAGTAGTATTAATACAGGAGGGATCGCTAGTGCGGGAAGTGGAGTATCTTCAACGAAGCAACGTAAAGGCAATGCTTCAGGAAAATCATCGTCAAGCAGCAGCAGCAGCAGTAGTAGTAGTTCTACGGGCTCAGGTGGCGGTGGAGGTGGTGGTGGTGTCAACTTGAGTGGAACAGATAGACAAAATCCGTCTACGTCCTCCACATCTGGAAGTTCGACAATATCAATGACGAATACCTCTACTGGAACAACATCCTTTACCAGTACTAGCAATATTAGTAACTTAGCCGGCAATCTAGCAGCAGGTCCATCAAATGTTAGTCCGAGTACTGCAGCAGGAGGCCCTATTGCAGCATCTTCCACCACTTTGCCCTCCACTTTGGCAGCCACTTCGTCATCAGTTTCATCAGCAAATGCGGCTACAAAATTTTCAACCAGTGGAAGTTCTGCTTCCAGTTCTACGTACAAGGATAAACATAGTAAAAATTTAAATAAATCCAGCTCAAGCAAAGATAAGGAAAAGGAGGGTAGTGCCAATAATGCTTCCAATAATAATTCATCAAATTTGTCGTCAGTAAATGCATCACTATCAGTGTCCGGGTCCAGTTTAAGCTCCGCCTCTACAAAATCATCCTCCAAATCCAACAAAAATAAAGATTTGATGCAATCCAATGTCACCACCAGCATTACTACCCAACCCAGTTCCACATCAACGATAGCTTCTAATACCTCTACTAGTGGATCGAACATAAGTTCTTCGGCTGCTGGCAGCACTTCCTTCACCTCATCTAGCCTAACGTCATCTTCCAATGAACATGCTCAAAATTTAAGTACAAATCAACCAATTGCTGGTGGTGGTAAAAGTTCAGGCTTTGATTCTGAATTGAGTCGCTCTGGTCCCAATCCCAGTTCGATGAATGATTCAAGTACATCATCTGCATATGCCATTAATCTGGAGCCTAGAGATCATGGCTTGACTCAAAAAACAGGTACTACCACTACCACTCCGGCTGCCACCAATTTGAGTACTAGCAAAGGATTGACATCATCTACTACCACAGGATCGCCAACAACTTCCTTGGCACCTACTTCAACTAGCAATCCCTCAACCACTAGCAGCAGCTCCTTAAATTCAACGTCGAAAAAACGAAAAGCAGATTCAATCAAATCAAGCTCAGCCATTTCCGCCTCCGCCACATCTGCAGGATTGGATGAGAATAGGTAAATATAATCATTCCATGTTTTAATCATTGTTTCCGTGTGATTTTTAAAATTTAATATTATTTCTCCAGCTCATTTCGGGATATTATCAAAGATGTTCAAGTAACTTTAACGCCCTTAACCGATTTTGAAAAGGAAATAGAAAAGACCTCAAAGAGGGTAAGTGAAAATGTGTTTATACTTTTTTTAGTAACAGGTATCTATAAATATGATAGAAAAGCGTTTGACTCTTTGCCTATGGATGATGGTATCGGATCCTATGAGTTATATTGCACCTCTTTCCCCCCTGTTTTTATAGAACTCTTTTTCTATCTCCCTTGTGTGGGCTACAATGTTGCAATTTCTCATAATGATCGGTCGCTCTCGAATTCATCTCTGCTCGGTGTTTCTCAATTTTTCTAACAAAATGAGTATATACTATTGTTTCATTCTCGCCCACAAAATTCTTTGACGCAGGCGCATTTTAAATGTTTAAATTGTAATATGCATATACATATAGATTAAAATATGTATATATGTATGTATATTGTCAGTATGTATTTAATGACATATACGTACGTGTGTATTCTTTTTGTATTTAATAAGAAAATTTTAAAAATGCACTTGTAATAGCTTACACCTTGGTATTCAATTTGTGTGAAAACACAAGGTGTGCTTATATACAAACATACTTATTTAGTATTTTTGTAATTTATGTACAACAATACGAGAATTTCATGTTTTGGATGTTTGAAGGAGATATATAGTCATACATATCCTTCCAATGGATATTTTATGAAAGGTATATTAGATACATATATTTGTAGTTAAAATCCAGAGCAAAGAAAGCAAATAAACTCATGTCTAATTGCGGGAAATGTAATTGTACTTGTTAACTAAATTTTGTTTCCTTCTCTATTTGTTCTGAATTTCTGAACAATTTTCGAGTTGATTGATGTCTATTGACGTGCTGAGTGCCCCATTAATTTCTGCTTTAAGCCCTCAATGGTTGGATGCAAAATAGAATTTATTAGAATTTAATTAAATGCAAATGTTTCTAATGATATTTATTGATGTTGAAATACAATCAGACAGACAAAAACAAGACAACATGCAAGTACATATACATATAAAGGTGTGGTGTGTGTGTGTGTGTGTGTGGCCATCGTTTAATCTAAGAAATTTGTATATTTGAAAAATTTGTTGCCTTGTCATGTTTTTGCGTCGGTTTCGCGTTATTGGCACCTGGAAACTTCTGAAACCATCCATCCAACTCATATATAAAATTTATTACAACGAAAAACGAAGAAAAATATTATATATGTATGTATATTATATGAGTCAGTTGGACTTTCTGAATCCGTCTATATAGTCATCCCCATCTTCTTGGCGACAAACAAACAACGATAACCAAACGATCATCGGTGTGTGCCGTGTGCAGACAAAAAAAAACGCCCGAATCGGAATACGTATGCTGTTCCCCAACATTTCAAAAATGTTGACAAAATTTTTGGTGAATCGCTCAGTCGAAAATCGTTGTTAATCGAAGAAGCTATTAAGGCTTTTAACTAAAATTTAAGAAGTCCTTATTTCGAATATATTATATTATTTACGAACGAAAAGTAAATATCTACTACTCATACTGCCATATATCATACGAATATATTCATAAAAAAAATATCGGTTAAAGCCATTAGAATGAGTATTTAAAACTGAAGTAGTGTGTGCGAATGATTCTTTTTTTAGATACTTACTACACACACACTTCGAGCATGTGTGAGAAATATTTGTGAAGCATTTTTGACCCATTTACTTCGGACTCCAAAAAGTGACATATTTTTAGCACAACTTTTTTAAATATTATATCAAAAACTAATCGAATTGATTTGACTATATGAGTGATGAGTGAAAAGTTGGAGTTCTTTTGCTTAAATCTAATTAAATGCAACTTAATTTAGAAAATGCATTTCCTAGTTGGCTTACGTTCTGTTTGAGTAATATTATTTAGTCATCTTCCGTTTATCTATGATTTTACGCAAGTGTTTTACCCAGTTAAAAAACTATCAAAGAGAAAATAAAGAAAAAAAATCACGCTGAAAAACCGCAGACACTTGGCCCACAGAACAACAACAACATATACTCACAAATTTGATCTTCTATCCCACTCTGTGCCTCGGGGGGCAATATTAGATGAACAGAAAAAATTCTTCCGTACATCTAAAGTTTCTCTAAAAACTCAAAAACTGAGCAGGCCAGATATGATGTTTAGGTCGGTGCCGTGTGCACTCGCAATTATATAGATTAGTTTGCTTTGAGCAATCTTCCAGTTCAGTTCTTAGTGCTCTTGCTTTCGTGTGGTGGTGGTTGTGTGTGCGTTTTTTTGTAGGTACACATATAGATAATATCTGTATCTAAAAATGGCTTTAACCGATATTGGCATCCAGTTTGCTTTGATTATTAACATGGCTATCATCATTTGCTTTAAAAACGCCAGTCAATAATTTGCTCTCTTCAGTTTATGAGTGACTCAGATAATATAGATCATACTGAATATATATATATTATATATATATATATATATATATATTTGTCATATAACTGTGTCGTAGCTTTGTTTCTACCTGTGTTATTTATAAAAGAACACACATTTTCCCAGATAGATACATACAAAAATTTATTTCTCATGTTTGCGTCTTGTGCAGAATTATTCAAGATATATAAGAAAATATTTCGCTCTTTTGACGGCTGGTCATCATTAATATATTGTATTACGTACTGCTGCTTGAGTTGAGTAATTTTTAGAACAAAACTTTCGATGACGTTTCAATTAAGAGATATGTTTTTAATATATTTAAACTTGTATGTGTAAACATGTTATTACGTTATATTAACGTCTTTACTCCATTTGAATAGATTCTACAATTCTAGATCATGGTCTATAATATTTGAAAAATTGTAGGAGAATGTACAATCGATGTATGTATAATATGTATACAGTTGAACATGTTCTATGAAAATGTTTATGCTTAATAAAGCACCTACTTAATTGTGTGAAAAAATTCAATTTGGCAGAATTATAAACAATTTCCATGTTCATCATGATGTTATTTGTTATATAAACCATTTGAAAACAACAAGAAAGTAAGAACCAAGAATATTATCTAGTGGAATTAAAGAGCAATTAGTTCAATTTGTAATTTTAGTTAGCCTGCACCGCTTGCCCTGCTTCTATTGCGACAATTGTATACTCGTTACTCATTCTCTATGCATTTTTTGCAGATAATAAACATAAATAGATAACAAAAATAAATTTAATTTATATCTGAGATCGATCAAAGCATATATTAAAACAGTTTAAATATGCCTTTCCAACCAATCGAGGCCCCGAAATGTCCGCGATGCGGCAAAAATGTATACGCCGCCGAGGAGCGTCTTGCCGGCGGTTATGTATTCCACAAGAATTGCTTTAAATGCGGCATGTGCAACAAATCGCTGGACTCCACCAATTGCACAGAGCACGAGCGTGAACTCTATTGCAAGACCTGTCATGGACGTAAATTTGGCCCTAAGGGTTATGGTTTTGGCACTGGAGCGGGCACCCTTTCCATGGATAATGGCGAACAGTTTTTGCGGGTCAATGGCAGCGAGCCTGGAGTAAGGAATGGCGCCCGCCTGGAACCCCGTGCCATTGCCAAGGCCCCAGAGGGTGAAGGTTGCCCACGTTGCGGTGGTTATGTTTATGCCGCCGAACAAATGTTAGCCCGTGGTCGAAGCTGGCACAAAGAGTGCTTCAAATGCGGCACCTGCAAAAAGGGATTGGATTCGATACTGTGCTGTGAAGCTCCCGATAAGAACATTTACTGCAAGGGATGCTACGCCAAGAAATTTGGACCCAAAGGCTATGGTTATGGCCAGGGCGGTGGTGCCCTTCAATCGGATTGTTATGCCCATGACGATGGTGCTCCACAGATCCGGGCTGCCATCGATGTGGATAAGATCCAGGCCCGTCCCGGTGAGGGTTGCCCACGTTGCGGCGGTGTGGTCTTTGCCGCCGAGCAGAAACTATCGAAGGGTCGGGAATGGCACAAGAAGTGCTTCAATTGCAAAGACTGTCACAAGACCCTTGACTCGATCAATGCCAGCGATGGTCCCGATCGTGATGTATATTGTCGAACCTGTTATGGCAAAAAGTGGGGTCCCCACGGCTACGGTTTTGCCTGCGGCTCCGGATTTTTGCAAACTGATGGCCTAACTGAGGATCAAATTAGTGCCAACCGTCCGTTTTACAATCCCGATACCACCTCCATTAAGGCACGCGAGGGTGAGGGATGTCCCCGTTGCGGAGGCGCCGTGTTCGCAGCCGAACAGCAATTGTCCAAGGGCAAGGTTTGGCACAAGAAATGCTACAATTGTGGCGACTGTCATCGTCCTTTGGATTCGGTTTTGGCTTGTGATGGACCTGACGGAGATATACATTGCCGTGCCTGTTATGGCAAACTCTTTGGCCCCAAGGGATTCGGTTATGGCCATGCTCCAACTCTGGTGTCCACCAGTGGTGAGTCGACAATTCAATTCCCAGATGGACGTCCATTCAATGGTCAAAAGACTTCGGGTGGTTGCCCACGTTGTGGTTTTGCTGTTTTCGCCGCCGAACAGATGATCAGTAAAACGCGCATTTGGCACAAACGCTGTTTCTATTGTTCCGATTGCCGTAAATCCCTAGATTCCACCAATCTTAATGATGGACCAGATGGTGATATCTATTGCCGGGCCTGCTATGGTCGCAATTTTGGACCCAAGGGTGTAGGCTATGGTCTAGGAGCGGGAGCTTTAACAACGTTCTAAAAACCTTTCCGATTTCTTCTACTTTATGCTTCCCCAACTCTTTATTTCTTATGTGTCTTAACCATCATAAAAAAAAAACAAAAAACAAAAAAAAAAAACCCAAATTAGCTGACGTAGTCTTCGTTTTTACTTTTCAACGATTTTTGATGAACGACCCCCCATTTGTTTTAGGTTATGTGAAAAAAAGATATGAGAAGAAAAAAAAAATAAAATTTTAAAATCTTACAAAAAAAAAAAGAAACATTTTACGAATCTATACGAAACTAACCAGCGAACACATAACTAACTAACGATGTATCACGACAAGAGAAACAACGGTAATTTATTCTTTCGGTGGTACAGTCAGCACCTATGAAATTTGGCTAGCTAACTGACTATAGAAGAGGCAACATCGAGGAGGGATCCTCTCGATGCATCCTTATAAACAAAAACGAGCCCGAATGTCGATTATCGTTTTGTGTGTTTTAAGCTCCAAAATTAAAATACAAAAAACACACAAAATGGAAGAGTTCTGATAAATTTAATATTGAAAATGATATTTATGTATATTTTATATATGATTAGTGCTTACGATATATACAATACTTACGAAACCTTGATAAAAATGTATAAAATGTGTAATATTGAAGAAAACTTTATACAAAAACAAATCATACCAACACACACACTCTCAAGTATAACATCCATAATATATATGCCCCAGTGGGTTCCATGAAGAAAAAACAAAAATCCAAAGAATATCTATCAAAAGGAACAGTTTTCAATTGTTTCTTGGAGTTTTCATTATTTTTTAATCGGGCAATTGCTATGAATGTATATAGATACATACATGCACCAGGTATGGTGCAGGTCTATAGAATATATAAATGGTTGGGTGTTTGTGTTTGAATTCTTTAAGTTGAGCCACATAGAAATACGCATTCGTGTGTATGTGGTGGATTCATGATCTAAATTTAGATCACTCGGCCGACTAAAAAATAATAATTGCTCAACATGTAGTACGAGAGATGTCGAGAAGACAGGAAAAGTTATTTTCCCAATTTTCACGAAATGCTCCATAATCATGTGTTTTCATATGATTTTTCTAAATATAAATATAATGGTGAGGCCATCGCCGTCTCTGTGCGTCTTCTTTGGGAACAGCTGACCTGAGTGGAAAAAACTGAGTGAAAGCTTCCAAACATCAAAAATTCAAAAACTTTTACTCAATGTGGGATACATTTTTTCCTTCCAAAAAACTATGTTTTCTATGCACGTGTCGGAATTTTGCCAATGGCTCTGATGTGATTTCTTTATAATGCTATTGCCATGCACCGATTATAACATATGCATACTAGTGGGTTTCCACGAAAAATTCTCTGTATAATTGTGTAGACTATATTATAAGTACATGGTAATAATATATTCTCTTCCTCGTTGTCTTGTTTGTGACGTTGACCAAAACAAAGAAAAAAACCACACGGCCGCCAAAGTTTCTGTACCCTTCGAATTTTTTGTTACCCTTCCCATACCTACCTTCGCATGTAGCATGGCATTCATCGTATATCATATCATCATATTTATTTGACAGCTATATAATATAGTAATCCGATCTTGATGAATTTCGGCGAAACGTAACACAATTTTTGAACAGATACATATTTAAACTCAAAAATATTATATTTTATGACAATAGCTCGGAATGTTTTATAAAGTTATTGAGAAAAGTCATAGTTCGTGAGTTTGCCGTTTTTATGGGAGCTACATGATAAGTGGTCCGATCCGGCTGAATTCTAGATATACTTTCCGTGCAGTATATAAAAGCGCACATGGAATTTCAGCTCTCTAGCCTAGCCTAGGTCTAGGAGGAGTTCCCTCTGATTCAGATTATATATATTTTATATGGTCGAAAATGCTTCCTACTATGCGTTGCACACTTTTGACGAAAAAAGATATACCCTTTTTGCAAAGGGTATAAAAAAGCAAACTAAATGAAAAAACAACACAAATTTTTGTATTTTCGATAATTTGAAATATATTTTTTCTACATTTGCCTCTGCTCAGGTGTTGTGTGTTGTTACGTACTTAAAATTTCTTTCAATATTCTGTGGGTTGCATGATTATTTTTAGATCCTCTGGCGAATCATCATCTATTTTTGAGTGATTTCGGTTCAACATTTTTGCACATATGACACATAGCTCTTAAAAATTCAGCTTATTGATTAACAACAACAGCAAGTACAAACACATGCATATGAAACTGAAAATTCGGTCAATAATAAATGCTCTATAAACATATTCATATATGTATGTTTTGTTGCCGTTTTGAATTTAATTAATGCCCAAATATTCCTTATGATCGTTGGTGCGAATAGATTTATGCTTCGATGAAATATGTGACTATTTGTATATAGAGTACAATTTTGATTGGTTATTTTTTTTTTTTGTTTTTGAGTCAAACATATTGGTTTGAATAATGTGCAAAGCTGTTGATCGATTGTTGGTCTTAATTATGTCCCTGTCCCAACACCTGGACGTTGTTCAGACTTTGTTATCCTCTATCTAATCTATTGCTGCATGGCAATGCACTGAATGTTTAGTTTATTGATTTTAGATTATGACCCCAACATGGTCGCAGAAGCACATTAATATTAGACGTTAGTGGTTTAGTGCATTAACCAAATTTAAAATGTCATTGCACTTTTCTGGGAATTGCTAAACAACAAAAAAAAGAAGCCGAGCAGTCAACTTCACTCTGGGTTTTTGTATTAACTGTTTTATTGTAATAGAAAGAATGTAGAGTATTTTTCGTTTCAGTTTGGAGATTGTTTGGTGGGTGATCATTTGTATTTGATCTTCAATTATTTAATGTTGTTTATATTGCATCTATGAAAATTTTAATAAGTGCACAAACAATTGTTTATATTTTTTTTTTTTGCAACAGGAACAAATTCATTGTTGTAGGTATACGATAATTGTTTATGGTGCACAGCTGCCTTTAAGTGGTTCCTGTAGAGTAAAGGTCATAAAAAAAATGTAAATATGAGTCTATTATGTGCATTCTATGGCCAAACATTTCAATCCCTAAAGTATCAGATTTGGGCAAAAGTTGTAAAGTCCTCTTTTCCAGTCAACACCTTTTTTTTATACGACTGTGTGTGTGTGTGTGTGTGTATGAAATGGTGGGCTTAGATTGCACGTGTTGCCTGCCATTTAATCACATGACACGTGTCCCGTTACTAAAGATTATTGCCACGAATTTTCCCATGACGTCGTGGATAAGGTACAGTGCTGAAACTATTGTAAAAACATTTACACGTTCTGACATACATATATATATATTATTTACAATTTATATATATACATACATATATGCTCTTCTTGACATACATACACATGCATAGAAAGTAGATCAAAAATGCAATTGTTTAGTTAAAGACGTGCGCTTAGTGAAAATATCGAGGATAAATATTTATGTATGTTACTCGGAAAGGATTGTTGATTGAATGACCAAAATATCACCGCGAATGATTCTCTTTGTTTTAAAAATGAATGGTCTACCACTCCAACCGACGATGTCATTCGGCAATTGAGTGAAATGGGTGCATCTGTCCGTGGGGATCTCAAGGGACTATGCTATGGAGACACTATTGAACTTCGATTTTAGGTTGGTTACACGCTGGTGTGGTTAGGCCGGTTTGCGGAAAAAATTAGAAAATATTTTGAAATTTCATTTTCCGTTTAAAAATTACACTGAAATCAATCGTCTCGCCGACTTGGGTATACCATGTTTTATATTGGGAAGATGTGTATATGTTTAGCGTCGCCACCGAAATACGGCACATTCATCTCTTACATGTATACGGCCTAATTAAATAAGTTTATACGTATAATTTAAATATTTCTACTCCGATTTGAATTAAAATTGGTCAGCAAAAAATAAATAAATAAGACTAACTAGTGTGCCGAATGGAAGTGGCGGAATTTAAACGAATCAACATACCTAATTCGGTGGCTTTAGTTTTGTAAGTCTTCGAGAAAATCAGTAATAGTCAAATATCAGGGGCGAAAGTGGGCGTGGCAACAAGTTGAAATATATGTGCCATCCTAAGTGCATACTTGTCTTTGCTTTTTGCACAAAACATGACACCACAAAAGTTGCCCGACGCAAATGCTCTTTTGTGGCTCCATCGAATCAACCAACATTGAACTTTACATCTAGCTGGGGCTGATCCCAAAAAGGTTCTTAACTTTGAAACTAAAAAACAGCTAGCATTTTTAGCAAAAGACTTGCCAAATGTAACTGAGGGTAAATCTAAACTTGTTCTTTTATATTGATCAATATTTATGTTTGCTAAATTTGTAGGAAAACACGATTAATTGTGTTACGAAAAAAGGTAATAGAATATGTTGTAGTTTAATTTTCGGCCAACTTTACTTCATTTGCTAGGATTTTTTTTAAACCTTAAAAATCGATAAATAAGCAACAAGGTTTCCTTCAAACTTCTCAATTTTAAATGGCTCATAAAAATGAAACTAATCCTATATTGTTGCAAGTTGTGGCTAAAAGTATTTGATGCACTCCTCCCATAAGCTCTGCCTCTTCTATTACTGCGGTTGACTCTTTTCAGCTGTTTTTTTTAGTGAATGGCATAATTGTTTATTATTTTCTATTATTTAATATTTTGCTTTGCTAAAACGTTTGTCATTGTATTTCTGGCCTATCTGCTGTCGTCGTGTCGATGATAATGTTGTCAATGTTGTTTTACTTCTTTTATATTTTATTATTACAACATCAACAGCATTACGACATGCGCTGCAAGAAGCTCTCTCTCTCTCTCTCTCTGTATCTCTCTCTCTCATTCTCTATCTGTGTGTCTGTTCGCTCAAACACTGTTATATCTCTGAGATTGCATTCCTATTTCTCTCTGCATGTGAGATTCACTTTGAGGTAGGTATTCTGTTTTCCTGCTAACGCAGTAAACATTTTAAATAAAAAAAAATACAATTCTGCATCTATGTACATATGTATGTATATGAAACTTGTTAGATGTCAAATAGGAGTTAATATTCATAAAAGATAAAACAAAATATCCATAATTTTTCAAAATGAAATGTGCAGATCATAGCTTACCACCAACTCTGAAATAAAAACCGAAATGTCTATTGGGGAATGTTCCTAGATATTTCCAGTGAGTATTTATTCGAATTCTCGGTTTTAGATATAAAGGGGAACACCCAAATTACATTCAAAACATTTTAGCAATTAGTCATTCGATCTGCTAATCTCAACAGTTGCGTCATTGATTGGTTCCCCTTTCATCTACATATGTACATAAATGTATCTCTCTTGACTAATTTTCATTATTTTGTGACGTTTTGTTTATTTGCCTAGTTAACTTTTACGTCTACTCTGCTCTCAGCGCATTTATCTACATACATATTTATGTATGAATGTACATACATACTTGGATGTTCATGCATACATAAATACATACATATCTCTGTTTTCAAAACTAAATCTGTGTGTTTTTCTTTTGCTGTTGGTTTTTGTTTGCTGTTTAAATACTCTGAACAAGAAGAGTTATCTGATTTTGCAGAGCAGCTCAACTTGATAGATCCATTCTTACATACAACTTTCGTAAGTATGTATGTATGTATGTATGTACGTATTACCTCAACATTTCAAAGCTAAACAGAGCATTTAGAATTCGGCTGAGCAACCTTATGCACAGACTCTGTTTTTGTGCTTGTCTGGCCTACGTGCAGACATAGCCACAAATTTATGTACATATACATATATTGTACATACATACATGTATACTTCTCAATAATCCCCCAACTGAAAACCGGCTGCTACCAACAGGAACAACAACAGCAACAATGCACAAATGCTCTTCTCTCTCTTTCTTGATCTCTCTCCAACGTTCTCTCTCCCTCCCTCAATTATTTAAACGTGTGCAACGTCGTTTTGTCGTCGCCGTCTGCGTCGACGTCAGCGTCAGTGTTGTTTTTGTTTTCAAGCGAAGAGGTTGTGCATGCGGATCATAGGTCCATGAAAAAAAAAAACAGAAATTGTAAAAATCGAAAAATAAGTATCTGACGAATACCTGTGGGGTCAATAAAGTATTTTTGTGTACTTGTTAACTGATAAAAAATATTCACGTGAAATATTAGTGTTTTTATTTAAAAGATATTAAATTGTGTGTGAAATAAAAAAAAAACGTGAAAGAGAGAAGAGAGAACGTGTTTGCTAAGAGTTAAAAAGAATGAAAGAGAGAGAGTGAACGCCGCCACGCAAGTTATTCACCCCAACAACAAATACAACCAACAGTCAGAGAGTCTGTCGTTGGGTAGGAGAGGTACGGGGGAGGCTCTCACTAAGTTGTCTGTGATTTCAGTGTCTCTCTGTGTGTGTGTGTGAGTGAGAGGTATAAAAAGCCAGAAAAATAATAATATTGAAAAAGAAACAACAAAAACAGAAAGAAAAAAAAACAGGAAAAAGAAAAAGTGGAAAAGAAGACGACGACTAAACTGAAAGACTATGTTGCTGTCCAGTTAATTACATACAACAAAGCAAAACTGAAGCTAAAAGACCAGAGAAAACACAAGAAGAGAAAGAAGAAAATTGGTAATAACGGCACACAAAATGATGATGATGGACACATTGGATGCCAGTTCTTCAACTGCATCTGCATCTCAACCAATGGATGTAGTTCCAGCGGTTGCTCTGGCTGCCACCACAGTTGTGGACTTCACCGCGACCATGGTGAATATGGCAGCAACTGCCGAGAGCAATAACAATCATATTGTTGAAATGATATCCTCATCGGAATACAAGGAGCATCGCAAGAATAAGAAAAAGAAACGTGAGAAGCGTGAGAAGGATAAAGAGCACCGACATCATAAGCATCGTCGCGAACATCGTCGGGACCGCGACAGAGACCGAGACCGGGATCATCATCATCATCATCATGGTAACAGTCACAATAGCAGCCAGCATTCCACCTCTGCCTCATCATCGCCTTCATCTGCATCGACTACACCATCGGCTACCATCGAATATGTTGGTGGTTCAGCCTCAGCATCACCCTCGTATTTGGGTGGTGGTGGCAGCGTCAGTGCAGCAGCTAGTGGTGCATCGAATAGTAGTAACAGCACAGCCACCACGTATCCGCACAATTTAAAAATACGTTTCCTGCTTTCAGGGGTAAGAGTTGTTCAGTTCATTCTCTATAGAAATAAATAAGGATTATAGACTTACATACATATATATATATATGTATGTATGTATGTACGTATGTAAGCAGCATGCTTGGCGCCAACATGCAACAAGCATCTGCTGTGGCCAATTTCTTCTTTATGGTCTATTTATGGAAGATATATTCGCATACATACTGCTCAGTACTAGGAACCAAGTGATATGATAAGAAATGATTACACTATTCCGCATTCGCATTAATTCATTATTAATGTAAACTATTTCATTTTTTGGCCCACAATTCGTACAAAATGGATAACCTAGGTCTAACCCATACTCCTGCATTTCCTTTGCCCCACACAATGTCTCCCGATAATTTATCAATACTCAAACCGCAATTTTGTGCCAGTTTCAAGACGAACTGTAACTGCACCTGCCCCCTTGCTGTTGCTGACCAAGACCACCTGCTATAAAAAAAATTGTTATGTAGGGTGCCTGGCTCTCCTTGCCAATTGGTCAAATCATACATCCTAAACCGATTATTGATTAGCTCGATCTTTACATGCCACTATTCAGGACTGTTCGACTTATCCCTTATGAGCGCGCGCTTAAGAAAAAAAAAAACCTAACGTAGGAAAATAAAATGAAAAAATAAAAAATGAATGTTCGAGAGAACTCCGTTTCCTTTTTCCTGCTTGTGTCAGTGCCTGTGTCCTGGCTTCGTATACGACACACATACATATACAAACATCTTGGCACATTTGCGCCTAGTTTACGACAGCTGCCATCTGTCAAAACGCTTGTTCCTTTGCTGCTACCCTTACTTTTTTGTTGCTTGATCCTGCGATCCTTTTATCTGGTTACAGCTGCTGCTTTTTCAGGCTAAATAACATCTACATACATCTTCTGTTATTCGATACCTGCATAATGAAGAACTACACCGGGCAGGGCATTGTCGGCAATGCCAGGACATTTTTCTGTCAGTCTCTCAATCAACAAATACAAAATTTATAAAAAAAGAGTAAGAAACAGAAAAATTAAGCAACGGGCCATTTAAAAACTTCTAAAGCATTTGCAAATTATTTAGCATAAAGATTGATCACAGTTCTAATGTCAACTAAACAAAAGCAGCTGATGTTAGACGCCGCTGTGAAGGGGTTTCCCCGAGGGTTAATATAATATTTTAAGTTCCCCAGTTATTTTGGTACTTCCTTTTGTGCGCGACCGAACTAAAGCTTTATTCAATTTGTAGTACAATGCAAAAAATAAAGTAAATTAAAATGTATTGCGAAACCGATTTCAAAATGTATAGAAAAAAAGGGTTGATCTTGTTTTTTGTTTAAGAATGGCATGGAGCGGTGCCAGAGGCTTATACTATATTTCAAGCGACAGCTGCTTTATAAGAGAAATGCCAGAAACGTAGCATTTATTTTGTATTTTATTTTTGTAACTCAATAAGACTTAAGGGGGTATTCTTGGTTGGGAACAATTTTCAGTTTGTTTTCTTTAGCTTAAATTATTCTTTGCAGTACAAAAAAAAGTACAAAAAAACTCTTTTTGGGACAGTGTTCTCCAACTGTCCCAAAAAGAGTTTTTCGAAATTCGAAGTACTTTCCAAGATTTGACGTTTTTTTGTGAGGCAATGTCAGGCAACCTTTAACGTTGGCAAGGTTACAATTAATGATAAATAAAATTATGATTGAGATGGGGACTAGAATTACCTACTTCGATTTTTGTTTGTTTTTTAAACGAAAACGTTTTTTGAACAGACCTTTTTGAACTCTTTCAGATTTCAAATGATAATTTCTTTTAAAAGAGTCCAATAAACACGCTCGGTGTTAAATATTTTTAGTTTATTAAATATTTGATGTTGTCGCTTGTTTATTCAGTAATAATAGCAATAACTGAAACAAATAATAGATTTATAATTAATGTTTTCATACGCAATGGAGATGTCTCAATTGTGCGTCAGGTGGCAACGCTACTGATTGTTGCTGTTGTTTTTGGTCTACGTGACCAAATTACAATGTATGTGTACACAGAAACCCCCCCCCCCTCCACCTACCACCGAAAACTGTAGAACAACAACAAAAACGCATAGCTCTTCTCTGACTGCTGCCTGTTGTTCTCTCAGCCCATTATCAGAGAGCGAGAAAAGTTGCGTGGGTTGACATGATGACTTTTAATTCATTCTCTCTTTCGCTCTCTCTCTCTCCTTTAATTTTTCTACATCTCATACATATGTGTATATGTATTGCATGTGGCTTGCATTTAATGCATATGACAGCATATGCCAATCCTCCCATCATTGCAGCAATATTTGTTCCCTTTCCCAATATGTGACTCATGCTACGTTGTCGAACTGCAATTTCCTCTGCTACGTTTTTTAAGTGCAGCTGCCTGCAACAATTGCAATTGCACCAGCAACCATCTGCAGAGAGTGATTAGAGCTTTAAGTTACGAGTGCTTTTAGTTTTCCATTGCACTGTTAGATCCCTGTTAATAACTAAAGCTTCATTTGTATTTACTATTCTTTCTTGTTTTCTTATTTTCTGGTTTTATGGCTGTAAACATGTGTTTACATGCCACATTTAAGGCCGGATGTTCCTAATGACCACAAACCCAACAACATGGCAACAGCCGACAATATTCAAATTTTTGTGGTTTTCATTAAAACGAACATTATATACTCTTGAAAGAATGGTTGAAAATTATGGAAAAAAAAAGGCCTTGGAGGTCTAGATTGGCCTTCATTTTTGTTATCCATAATTTGAATTTAACAAAGTCTTTTAAGTAGTAAGTAATTAAAAAGAAACTTAATTTAATTATAGCAACGCACTGAATTAAGTCCCCCGACGCATCAATCTTCTGCGACGGCCGAAGTGAATGCCACTTTGGCTCCAGCGACATGTGCCGCAATATCCACAACAAGTGCAACAGGATCTAGCAGCAGTAGTGGCTCAACGACTACGGCAAACACCTCAAGCAGTAATATTGCTAGTGGTAGCACAGCGACCATCGGTAGTAATAACAACGCAACAACAGGATCCGCCGGGTTACCTCCCTCAAATTTTGCCAAAGCAGACCTAAGCAAAACGATAGGAAGTGGAACTAAACATGGAACTAATGGCGGGATCAAGGATACCAGCTCTACTAGTGGCAGTAGCAGTAGCAGCAGCAGCGGTAATCAGCAACAGGCAACTGGAGCAAATACAAATGCACCTAGTTTGTATGTTTCAGTACCGCTATCGACGGCAAATGTACCTGGAATAAATCTGCCTAATGCATCTGGAAGCGTTACTGGAAATGGCACGGGCACTTCAATTGGTAATTGTTTTCACTATGATGTCCTTGTGACCCAATTAACTACTATTTATTGTTAAAATTGCAGACTCCTCCCAATCAGCTATTCGTAGTGGCAGTACGCCAGCACTCTCCAATCCATCTCTATCGAATCAGCAGAGTCAATCGTCCTTGGGCACAACAGGAAGTGCTGCATATGTCACGCCACATACAGCGAATAGTTTAAGTGGCATCCCCACTACTTCTGCCTCCTCCTCCTCATCATCATTATCCGCGTTATCATCGTCGGTTATCCAGCATCAGCATCCAAGTGGAAAGTCCTCAACCAGTGCCAGTGCCTTAAGCGGAGGCACCAGCGGCGCTCTAGTCAGTGGAAATTGTGGTGGTAACATTATCAGTTCAACCAGCACTAGCACCACCACCCACTCTTCTGGGAATTTGACCGCGACCACTACGGAAAGTGGCAATCTAAAAATAAGCTATGAGAAGCAAACCAATCGAGTGCAACAATTGCAGGAGCAGGAATCATCGCCAGGACGTAGAAGCAGGTATGAATAAGCTAAAAATTATATAGCTATACAATTTTTTTTTCATTTTTTTTGTGTGTTGCAAGGTTTCTATTCCATGTCTAAGTTAGTTCCGTAAACATCTACGGGTTTTCTCGCTTGGATCTTTTTTTTTTGTGGAAACCTTGCACAAAAATGTCTGTTTATTAATTCTGATCACATTTACATTGTATATGGCTATCAAATTTAATTTACCATTTACCATTTACTTTTCGATAATTTATTCTTGTGTTGATTTTGTTGCTGTTCCCGTCATTGTTTTTTTTTTTTTGGTCTAAAGGATTATTCATCATTTTTAATATCGGCATTTGTTTTAAAATTAAATTTAAATTTAAATGCAAAAAAAAAACCAAAAATCCGCTCTCTCTCTCTTTCGTTTTGCTCAATATCTTCCCTTTCACAAACACTTCCCAAACGCAATGTTTTCGTCTTGCACTCCAAACACACACACACACACACACACCCACACGTGTATATATACGTATATCTATGTAGATCCCGCTCGGGTGAGAGTGGTGTCAATAGTAGTCATCATAATGTTCACCATCACAACAATAGCAATCAACATACGCTTCAGTTGACCCAGTCACTGCCTGCTTCTACCTCTGGCTTTTGCAACACTACAACATCGACGACAACAACTTCGACATCAAGAGAAGTAACGTCGCCTAATACACTGCCAATTACAAAAGTCACCTTAGGAAGATCGGGAAAGAAGCGCGGTGTTTCTAGTCTCAGTAAAACTGATACTACCACAACAACAACAACAACAGCAGCAGCAGCAATAACTGCTACAACGACGTCGTCCTCAGAGAAACAGTCTCGTCACAGTTCGCCACTTAATTCGTATCGGGCCACACCTACACCGCCACCATTAGGGGTAACATCAGCAGCATCGTTGGCAGTATCCTCATCTTCAACATTGTTATCACCGGTGGTTTTACTGCAGTCATTGTCATCTTCCTCCATTGATTCCCCACCCACAACGACAGTAACAACGACAATAACAACCAACCAACCTACCAACAGCCGCAACACACGCAACAATAACAATGGTGATCCAACATTGTCTTCGAGTTCTTCAAACTCTTCATTATCATCCGCGTCCAATGGTGTGGTGAGTCTATTGGATTCACCGGTAAATATGTCGACTTCGTCAAGAGGGGACGCCAATTTTCGAAGCACTAGCAGCAATATGTTGCCGTCAAGCTGTAATAGTAAACCCCTAAATAAGAAAATGTTGCGTGCCCAACAAACTCAGCAAATGTATCAGCAACAGCAGTATGCACCATCACCCCCCGTCAGAGCCTCATCACCACCAACAGCACCCACCAATCTTAGCTCAGTATCTAATCTAGCACAGCAGCAACAGCAACAGCAACAAAATCAACATCAAGATTTAGAAATTTTACAATTCATTAATACAAATACAAATACCACTTCTTCTTCTACAACCTCCACGACCCCCACAACCACCACTAACATCTTGAAATCGACAACGTCAACGTCAACGACAACGAAACTACCAAGTAGAACGCCCGATCTCAACTCTGGAACGGTGTCAACTTCGGCAATCAGTGCCGCCAGCGGCAATTCTAATCCCAATTCATCTAGCTTCGGTGGTCTAAAATTCACTTACGAGGCGCAAAGTCAATTAGATGTAGCCATGTTGCCAGTAAGTTCCATTAAGGATTCCCCACCAAGTTCACCAGGCTCCGAGATAGGCGTGAATCCACATCCGGCCATTGCTAATCAGCCACCGGCTGTTAATACCGCCAGTGCTGCTGTAGGAGGAAACGTTCGCAAGCGTGGGCGCAAGGCCAAAGACTCAACTTTGGCAACCCAAGCGGCAGCGCAAGCGGTAGCTGATCTCAAGGATGTGCGTATTTTGCAAAATGGAGGCAACAATTCCAGCACTGCCAGCAACTCTGCTACTACAATAGGCTCACCATTGGTGCCAGCTCCGACACCACCGGCAACGCCATCAATTTCAGTCAATGCCAGCTCCTCCTCCGCCTCCTCCTCAACGTCCATTATTGCCCATACGGCAACACACATGCTTGGCAATCATGTGAATCCCAATAGTAGCGTGGCCCAAAAGTTATCTGAACAATTGCACATGGAGGTTCAGGATCATGCCATTTATACACCCGACTCAATGAATTCCCAATTCACCGGAGTACCGTTTCCGGGTAAACAGGTATGCAGGAAAAGAAGTGAGCAATTTAAATTATATATAGTATATGGATTCTCCCTATTTGCAGCGCAATTCGACAACCTCCTCTAGTAGTGGAAATATCGCAAACACCCTCGTTGCCCCGAATCCCCTTCAGTCCATGTTTGGGGGCGGTGGTATTAATGGAAACATGCCGATACCTCAGAGCCTGGAGCAATTGTTGGAGCGGCAATGGGAGCAGGGCTCACAGTTTCTTATGGAACAGGCCCAGCACTTTGACAGTGAGTATGAGTCGCCGGAGCATTCCCATTGTGTAAAACCAAACTTATGCCAATCAATGCACATTTCTCTTGTAGTTGCTTCTCTCTTAAATTGCCTACATCAACTCCAGAGTGAAAATCTCCGCTTGGAGGAGCATGTAACCAGCTTGATAGCTCGCCGCGATCATTTATTGGCGGTTAATGCACGTTTACAGATTCCTTTAAGTACCATTAGCAATAATGCTAAAGCCGAGGCCCACGGTAAGTAGTAGCAAGGACAATGACAACGGACAAATGTCTAGCCTTGTACTCTTTGGTGTCGGCCAAGCTTATCTGGAGAAACAATACCAATCTATTATTTGGTTTTTTTTTTTTTAATTCTTGTTTCTATAATTCTTTTTGTACATAAAAGTATAACTCATATTCATATATAGAAAGGATCGAAATTGAAACATTGTTTCATTTGCATTACGTTTCCTTTCTTTCTTTATTTTTTATTTGTGATGTGTTGTTAAATTTAAGATTAAACTTTAAGTTATTATTTTACTATCTACTAACTAAAACATTTAACAGTGATCCATTGACATAAACTAATGGAGGGCTATAAGAAACGCTATAGTTACATATACGTACATATGTATGTATGTAAATGTAATAATATATCTTTCAATTTATTTACATAGAAGAACATATACTTAAATTAACTATCCAATTTAAAATTACCATTGAAGAAGAAACGATAAGCGACTATGTAATGCAAAGTTCAAGTTACTTTTTTTTTGCCATTAGCCAGAATTCGAATAAAAATGCTATACGACTGATACGAATGACACTGCCAATTTTTAATGGCTTTAATTTGTCGCAAAACCATAAAAGGCCGATACTTTATCTATAATTTTTTGCTTCTAGGGCTGGCCTGTTGTTTTTCACCCATTCTTGTGTCTAACAATTTTTAAGAATTCTTATAAATTTTAATAATATAAAAACCTTTCCTAATGCTTAAGTCAGATTTAAAAATCCTTACTACTTTTCGATTTTATTTATTTGAAAAATGAATAAAAGATTTTTGAAAACACACACATAAAACTAAAAACTAAAAATTCTTAATTCATTCTGCACAAAAAGAAATAAAAATTGGGTTTGAGGTGCTCTATTTTATTTGGTTTATTTTATCTTTTCTTTTTTTTCTTAAGGTTAATTTGTGTTGTTAATTGTTGCATGCCACATACACAAACACACACACACACCCAAACACATACACACACACATACACATGCAAACTAATCTTAGACATTTGGATCAGGATACAATCTAACAGAGCTCTACAACAACAAACCAAAACCAAAAACACTTTGCAATTTGACACACAAAGACAACAAGAACTTGTTCAACTTTTGTTATTTCCACATTATTGTTATTAGCTTCTGGCGGAAACAACAGCAGCAACATTAGCAGTGCTCTCAATGCTGCTACAACTATTGCAGCGGCTGTTTCACTAGCAACCACAGCCATCAATACATCGACGCCCACAGGCAACAGTCGTGCCACTGTGGCACCAGCCAGTTCAAGTGGAGTAGTACTCGACTATCGTGGCTCCAGTGGGAACAACAACAACAACAACAGCAACTGCATTAACTCGGCCAGTGCTAGTGGCAATACTCCCACGGGTGGGGGGTCATCCTCAACTCCTTCATCAGGGTCACAAAGCACAGGCATGTCAATTGGCAGTATGGCTATGTCGAATGTAACCAATTTTGCTTTGAGGTAAACTAACTAACTTCTTTAACTATTTAAGTGCTTTTAATTAATTATTCACATTAATTTCTTAGGCATCTGGCCTCGACTCATGCGACATACAACAATGCCGGCAGCAACAGCAGCAGTCAAGCTCAGCAACAAAACGCCGTAGCGCCAGCTACTATTGGACGAGGTGGGTCAGCTGTAACTGCAACAACAGGCACAGCAACAACAACAACAGCCGTAACCACTTTGATGCCATTTGGTTCTGTTGTTATCAATCACATTGGTAGTGGTGGTCCTGGGCACAACAATCTAAACAACAACAACAACAGCAATCCACAGCACCAACACCACCATAATCGCGTTAATCTAGATGATTTAAATAGCACCACCTCTAGCTCCTCCTCTACCTCCTATGGCACGCATCATGCGTCGCTCTACAATCACAACAACACGCATCAACAGGTAGTGTGTGCGTGTGTGTGTGCACAGAAAATAATCGACTCTCATACCTGTTGTTTTGAAGCCATTGGCCCATATGCAATATGAATATTTTTTGAGTTTATTTCCGCCTTTCATCTCATTCTACCAACCAACCAATCAATCAATCAATCAATCAGTTTATTGAATCAACCAATCAATTGTTCATGCGCCTCTTATAACCATAACCGAAATTGTTTGTTGTTTTTGTGTGTGCCAGGCTGAAATTGATAGAATCTCCCCATAAGCAAATCCTTTAACCTGTTCCACTAATTATTATATAATTTCAGTCCCAACTAAGGCGCGACGATAACTTAGCAAAAACTAGCTGAAATTCAAATAGTGATAAAAGGCATCAGCAACACAATTCAGTTAATAAGCAGCAACACGATTCAGTGAAAAAGAAACCAGTCACAGCCAGAAGTCTAGGACGCTTCAACAAAGCCAAAATTACGCACACTTTCAGCAACCACAGAAACCATAACGTCAAGACGAGGGAAAGTCTACATAACTTTCATCAACTGCGTGAAAAACAAGACGATGATGTTAGTATTTAACATAACACTAAATCCAAATAATGAACTTTATCCATCCTCGATATTTTACTCAACAGCTCAGCAACAATAGCAGCAGTTCTTCAACATTTTCATCTTCTTCTCAACAGCAATCATCAGTTGATTATGAAGCAGAAGATGAAAACGAGGACAAGCAAAAGCAGCGATGCCATAGAAATGAGAATGAACATTTAATACATGTACAGAATTTTTTAAAATGTTTCGGACCCACTGCCTATGCGACAACCGCAGCGAGTACAATACCTTCCCAGGTCCCAGTAGCAGGAACAACGACAACAACAACCTCGGTGACAACACTCAGTACAGAGCTACGTAATTGGCGTCAGAATTATCGCAGTCCTTCAACATGCACAGCAGCAATATCATCTACATCTGTGGCAACAACGAGTGCAATACCTCCAATTCAATCACAAAACCACACTCATTCCTCAAACAAGGATAAATTACCTAAATTTCAGATAAATGCAAAATTTTTACGAAAACCCCGCAATAAATTAATGAAACTGTTGCACACAACAACAACAACAACGACGACAACCACGTCAGTAGCAAGAAATTCAGAGCAAACTGAAAAGCAGCCACTTAGCGAACAATTGCAGACTTTCAACGATGATTCCAACGCCAAATTTAAAGACTTTTCAATCGACTCGTTATTGAATAAGTAATTAAAGCAAGAGCCTCTACAAATTAAAGAAAGGAAGGAACCAGCAGCAATTTACAATGAATAAGATGTAGTAGCCTTCCAATTTCATAGCCCAATATACTTATGAACCTCAGAAATCCACAAAACCCACGCGTTCCTAATTTCCTTCAAGAAAATCACAAATACAAACAACAAAAATTATACACATTTAGCCAATATCAAAATATGTAGAATTAATAAACAAATCGAATTAATTATTAACATGTTTATTTATTACATACATATTTGTTTTAAAGTTTATGAAATAACATAAGCCATATACATATATTTATATATATGCATATGTAAATACATTAATTTACATGTTACATTACTAACATAATAAATATAAATACATAATTTAACAAACGCATGAATTGTGCTAGCTAAAACAAGAGAACCGCCGACTCTGCCAAGTCGCCTAGTCGTCGCTTTGTTTTTTGGAAGATTGTAGAGCCGCACGAACGCGTATTAACATTTCCTTGCGCACATCCTCGGGAACGGAAGCACGGGCCTGTGGACAAAAAGTAGATCGACAAACTGGATTATGTACATGTATATGGAATTGCTTAATGTTCACCACACCTGTGGAATAATCTCTGCGGCCAACTTTTCATGGGTCATATTGGCAACTCCAAGCTCTGATATTGTTTTGCGAATCTTATGCTCAATGTCTTCCCGCCAACCACACTCCGAAAGACGATGGTGCAAAAGGTCTTTGAGCCTGCAATTAAATGAGATGGTCCTTTGTACCAATAACAACCAGAAATGAACAATGATTAACTTACGCCATGTTATCGCTGTTATTAAGTTTTAACTTTTGGACCGGCTCTGCATCTGTTCCGATCTCTTTGCTGTCTGCCATAATGTTTCTTTTGACTACATATATTTCACAATTTTATTCCAATTGGAATTGTTAGTGTTTCGTATTCATTGATTTTAAGTTAACTCAGGTTTTCACATAAATATATATATCTATAGTTGTTCAGGTCTGTAGGTTATTCTGGATTTTCAAATGTCAAATTGATTCGAAGAGTGTCGGAACTTTTGAAACTATTTATGATATTTAAACCAAACAAAATGAATAAATTGTTTCCCTATAAAAATTTTCCCGCGCAATTCTAGAGTGTTGATTAACTCAGAGTGGCCAATTGTAAATCGATAACAATTTTTATATCGATAAAAATATTAGTGGTGTGGTGCCGAAAAGATCAACAAAAAAAAAAACATGCAGAATTTAGAAAAGATCAAAAGCGCAGAGAAGCCTCATTCCCAATACTTAAATGCAACTCCAGTGGCAGAGGAATTTAAGGTGGTAACCAGAAAGAAATGGATCGCACGAAAATGTCTAAGCCGGCGAAATCGTCACAAATCCGAAAGTGATTACTTGAACGATTGTCCAGATGTAGATGTGGACAGATTCGAAACGTTAGTTTAAAAGTTCAACATTTGTCCATACACATACTTTAATTTTAAATTCTACACTCTATTTCTTGTCTAGCCGCCTCAAGCGACTTTGTTCAGAGATGATAAAAAGCGATTACTTTATATTGGCCATGGAAGCACTGCAACAGCAAATGGATATACTGAATCTGCAGCACCCGCTAGAGCGTGTTGTGTGCTTGGGCTTGGGACCATTTACCCGTACACATCAGGCTATGCATCAGGCGGCATTTGTGATGAGTCTACAAAGTCACACCAATGTCAAAGAGGTTTATTATTACGATCCTGTGTTTAGGGATACAGAAAAAGAGCTTATTGAGCGTTTCAAAGGCATTGTAATCCCGGAGAACAGTGCAAGCAAAGATGAGGCCAAAGTGGTAACTTTGTATTACTTGCCCCACTGTCCCTATGCGTTAATGAATAACCTCCTATGGTCAAATTGGCATCGAGAAAAGTTACAAAATGTATTACTCATTTGCAATAGTTTTGAGATGTTAACTTTAAATCAAAGAGTTAGTAGAGACGATCACATAAATAGAATTACAAAACACTGCCTGGAAACGCAATTGGAAGATGACTATGAGCATCAAAATGTGTTTAACGACTTGTCTCTCCATATATTTCCCACCGTTCGATTGCCCCTTGAAACCGACACAAAGTTCTGGACACGTTGTCCTCTCCTCAAAGTTAACGAGGATGAGATTTCGGAAGAACTGAATGTCGTAAGTTTAAATGATTAACATACACATATACAGATAAAAGATTCAATGTATTTATTTGTAAGTAAATCAAAGGTTTAAAATCTTGTCTAGCTGCTTCTGTTCTTCCACTTCTTTTTTGGTTGCTTCACGTTTTCGAGCTCTAGACCGTGCTTTCTGTTGCGATTTGTGTTGTCGTCTTTGCAACGAAATGGCGGCTCGACGTTTCTCTGTTGCCATTTCAAATCGCGCAATCCTTGCCGTCCTTGGTTTCTCTGCATTTTTATTTATTCTGGCACATTTGCCATTCTTTTTGGGAGGGAAAGCACATGGCAACATTTGATTAAACAAGTGCAACGGTCCACACAATTTTGTTGAGATGGGCAAGTAACTGTTGCTTTGGGTAAGAAAAGAATGCTCAGACGGCAATGACAATTCCTTTTGAAGTAATTCATTTAAACTAAAACTTTGTGGTATTTTCTCTTGGGTTTTGCGGCACAACAGGAACTTATCTTTGTATTTGGACGAGTATCGCAAAAGATACTCATCTTGAGGGAGACCAATAAGCAATTTGAGAAACTCGAACAGATTAGCCAATAAATTATCCATGCTGGTGTTGTAATATTCATGCAATTGCTGCTCTACCGAGCTTAGAGTAAGCTCCTCTTCAAGTAGAGGCTCAAAGTTGACCAGCGAAATACGAGAACAATGCCCTTGGTCCTTTTGAAGGAGTTGCAACTGTAGCCATATTTTAAGCAACTCATTTTTGGTCATTATTTCCAAGCCGCAATGTGGTTTATTTTCTAGCTTTAGATGATGACAGGCCAAAAGATGCTGCCCCTTAGGATCGCTTGAACCACTTACAGACATTTGTGTAAGAATTTTTAAAGAGGAGCTGGACGACGAATCACTTAGACACCAAGAGATTAAAGCCTGATTAGTTTTTGTGGGCTCTTTAGAAGAATAATCGGTATCTATTTCATGGATTTTATAATTGCCACCACAGCAAGCATTTGATTTCTTTACGCTCTCCTTTGACATCACATCACCCATTTGTATCCATTGACTTTGGCCTGGCTGACTCATATATGCCTCATAGGCACGATCTATGATAAAGTTGTTAGTATGCCAGCCACAGTGATGAGGTGGCAACGGAATATCGAACTCTATTAGCTTTTGTTCATCAATTTCCTTAATGTCGATAAACATTTCTGTTGGCAAATCGACATAAGCTGCAGATGGTGTCAGTAGCATTAAAAGAGACTCCAGGGGCAAAACAAAAAGATTACCCTCATCAAAGTAATCACAATAATCCTCCATATCCATCAAATGATTATGAGGGCCTTGTGTTGGTGTTGCATATCGTTCCAGTCTTATATTTAGTGATCTAAGATCGTCTCTCTCCAATTTAATTCCCTCGGACCAATATTTCAGATCACCATTAATTTTGTTTAGATGCACACCCTCTAATTTAACCCTGGTTTGGTCGTTTTTGCATTGGCTCAGCTGTGGTAAACCCGTGGACGTCACCCAGAATTCATCAGATGCCCTGTTCGAAAGCACTTGGTGAATTTTTAATTGAAACCACTTCTGATACGCTTTTACTAGCGGCTTCATAGGCCTATAAAGCATTTCCTTTTGGTCCTGCGAATAATCAAATATGTATTTCTGGACCACCTGATGTTCAGTGCACCGTTTGCTTTCAGTAGCTCTCCAAATAATAAAGTCTTCCTCCGGAAGTGGTTGGCAATTTTGCCCTGCCAGAAGCACTCTCAAACAAGCCGCCTGCTGGTCACGACTTAAGGTCGAGTGGCGTTCCCCATCGTGTATATTGGGAAAAACCAACAAGTGTTGGTCATTCTCGTCAGCGCTGGTGTAATCCCTAACAGTCTGGCGGATTGGTTCTTTAGTACGTGGATCTTTTAAAGCCAAACCGTGGGTATAAGATCCAAACATTTTGCTGTGTGCCTGCTCATTCTGAAGAATTTCTAAATCCACCGCATTGAGGTGAGCATACAACGAGTCATTTACGCACTCAATAGATTTGTTGAAAATATTGTATGAAGGCTGATTTCGAAAGACAGAGTTTCCTTGATATAAGCTAAAATCTCGCTCGTAACCTTCGCTCCTCAAAGATTCATCGGCTGAAGGAGCACATTGAATAGCTTGCTGCTCAATCGACATGGTGTTACCGGAAATGGTGGATTGTAAGTACTTGGAATGATGCTGTTACGACTGCTGCATGGAATACGACTTCTGATCCGTGGTTTTTACAGTTAGATAAAAGTTAGTTACAATATCTAGGAACCATTGTATAGTTATTTCGTTACTTAGAAAGTGATTTACAATTTTTTCCTTTTGTAATTATAAATATTTACGTTAGAAAGTGATTTACAAATTTTTCCTTTTGTAATTATAAATATTTACGTTCTGTTTTTAAATGTTGGTTAACAGCTGATCGACAATCGATAGTACTACTTGCCGATAACTTGTCGAAGTCACGATGGCAACTCTAAATCGTTATTTTTTTTTAAATTAACGATTTTTTTCATTAAGCAAATAAAGTTAAGCTGTTAAAACTATAATTTTTGCTTAATTATTTTAATTTTTTAAATTATTACTTCAAAAATTTGTTTTTTATTATTTTCATTATATTTTCAGAAGTACAACAATCAAAATTATCGTATAAACATAAAAATAAATCAGTGTTTACTGTATTCTTAAATAAATCGGATTTCTTTCTCCCTTAGCAGCATTATCACACGGAGCATCTTTAGGCTCCGCCTTACAGTTTCATTCCGATTTCTCGGTGACACATTTCAGACTACGTTCAGTCTCCGTTTCCGCATATTCTGCTTCGGCAGCACTATCATTTAGTGGATCCTCGGCTTCCTCATCGTTATCAAGTATAATTCCTGCCTCCATGTCTATAGTCCTAGCCCGATCAATGCAGGAGCAGACAACTTTATAAAATTCATCGGCTGGTTCCTGTTTTTTAAAACGGCAGGCCAAGCGTTCCAAAACACCTTCAGTACCCACCTTACCTTCTGAATCTACACAATAGTTATAGTTAGCCCATAGAAAACTTTTACCTTGATCATTCATAAACTCTATTTTAAAAGACGAGCTAATTGTCATGTTAAGGATCAGTTTATGGATCTGCTCCTGACGCATGACCATTCGGAAGGTTTTTAATTCTGGATGCTCTAAGACTTTAATTTCACCCACACCTAAAATGTAACAAAAAAAATTAATCATGCTAATTTATTATCAGAAGGTTGATGTGTTGTTACCTCGATCCTTCCATTGCTTTGTATCGGGAGAAAAGCGATAAAGTTTTGTTCTCTCGCCAAACAGTTTCGTCTCATTTTCCTCCCCGGTAGTGACCACAATCTCATCGGGTAGATCGACAATAGGCGCATAGTAAGGATCATAGTTGTCATCATTAGTTGTATCAGCATCTTCATCCTCAACTGATGCTGCAATCTTTTCTGTCTCGCCATCGGCAACTTTGGCGGCTTGGAAATTCTTAAAATCATTTTGATGAGTTAAATTGTAGAAGCCACCAGTAGTGGATTTTTGAAACGCATTGGTATTCTGTCCTTTGGCCACCAAACTGGCAAAATCATCACCAGCCTTGGCAGCCAAATCAGGAAACACTTTGGGTGTTCCACTACTGATCTCTTTGTTGGTAAGACTAGAGCCAAAGTTAAAAGCTCCAAAAACAGGTGTTTTTGACTCTGTCTTGCTGTTGTCGTTACTAAGTGGCTTTTCCTTTTCGGTTTGATTCTTTTCCTTGCCTATATCAGCAAAGCTTATGTTTGGAATAGCTGTCGAAGATGAACCGAATACAAAGCCTGCAGAGCCTCCGGCAGTCCCACCACCTGAACCACTGCCATCAAACAAGTTGGAGGAAGTACCACCAAATATAGACTTCACCTTTTCGCCATCCTCAGTTTTGCTAAGAGTTTGTCCAAAAATTGATTTGGGCACTGCGCTCTCGGCACTCTGTTGCAGGCTTTGATTGTTGGATGCACTGAATACGAATCCTAAAGGATTCTCTGTAGAGATTGAACCAAAAATTATCAATATATCTTATTTTACACCAATTATTAAACTTACCAGTTTTGCCACTGCCAAAGACGAAGCTATTACTAGCTGCAGCGAACGGTTTTGATTCCTCTGCCTGATTTGTTGTGGCGGATATGGTTGAATTTGCTGATATGGCTTGCCCAAATCCACCGAAGCTACCAAATCCCCCACTAGCAGCAGCACTTAATGAACTGGCCTTGAATATAGAGGTGCGATTAGTCGCCACTGGCTGGATAGTGTTAGTAGTTGCAATTGATGCTGCCGGTTGGATTTTGAGCGGTAGTTTAAGGGCCGGCAAGTAAAGTGGTAAACGTGGCTCCGTGGAATCTTTCCCGTTCTCATTTACCGAAGCGGATCCGAATTCAAACGAGTCCACGTCACATCCTCGACAGCCGGTGCACTTTTTCTCGCTTAGTAAAAACTCCTCATTTAGTTTTAATTTCTCGGCTAAGTGTTGAATCTCCTTGGATGCTGCAGTAGCTGGAGCAAGCACATTCTGCTCTACACCATCTTCAGGTGATATATTCAATGCTTTCATCACCGCTTGATGGAAACCTTGGGCTATTTCTGGGGTTTTAAAGCGCAAGGCAAATCTCTCAAGGATATTTTCACCTTCACTATAATCGTTCACAGCAAACATCCATGATTTCTCATCCTTCGGCTTGTAGACCACGTTTAGGTCCAGAATATGGTTAAGACAAATTTTTAAGACCTGCTCACGTCTCATTACAACGCGTAGTTTTTGAGTTTGCTTGTGCTGCAAGATTTTCACATTGCCTAGACCACGTTCCTTCCATTCGCCTTCCTGACTGAGGCGGTACAGTTTTGCCCGGTGTTCATAAAGTAGCTCCTCATCTTCCTCCCCGGTCCGGACTTCAATCTAAAAAAGAAAAAAAAAATTATATAATATACCTCTGCAATTAGCAGTGAGAACTTACCTTGTCTGGCAGGGGTATCACTGGAGCGAAATACGCATTGTTCTCTTCTTCAACATGATAATCGTTATCATTTGCGGATTCATCAGCTTGAGGACTCTTGGGCTCTGTAGCTGACGGCTTGGGCATGGAAAAGGTAAACTTATTCGACCCCAGAATGGTGCCGCCAGTACTGGCAGGCACGCTGGAAGTGGAAGTGCTTGTAGTGTTAATGATGCCGCTGGCTTTCGGGGTAAAGCTGAAATTAGCTGAACCAAACGGCTTTTCAGTGGCTGGAGCAGCAGAATTAAATCCAAACTTAAATTGTGAAGCGGCAGGCCAATTTATATTGCTGCTACTTCCGAGTTTACTCTCTTTCTTATCTTCAGCGCCATCTTTCACAGTTTCACAGGCTTTGCATTTCACAAGTTCCGCCTCGTTGGTCACATAGCAACTTGAGCATGTCCAGCTTCCTGCTTTTGGTTTAAAAACATCACCAAATCCTGATGATACATTTTTATTTGGACCAAAACCCAAAGCGGAAGGCGCTGATGTTGTCACAGCGACGGGGGCAGGGGCATTGGCAACGAGGGGAAGCGGTGATTTTTCCTTGGTCTTATTGGAGCCACCGAAACCAAAACTGACAGCCGAGGGGGGTACTGCCGTGGTGGTTGCTGCCGTTGTGCCGCCACTTCCAAATCCAAAATTAAATTTGCCAGCACTGCTGATGGATAAATTCAAAGCACTTCCGCCATCTAAACCTCCAGCGTTCACTGATTTTGGCGGCACTGATTTATCTTTGGGTGCTTCACATGCCGCGCAATAAAGTTGTCCTGCTCCATTGTTGGTATAGCAGCTCTCACAATTCCAACTGCCTGACACAGGCTTGAAGGCATCACCAAAGCCCACAACAGGCTTCTTGTCCGCTTCTTCCTTATTCTTCTTATCATCTGGTTTTTGCTCCGACAACAATTTTTGAGCCTTGGTAATCTCGTCGAAGAATGCCTTACATGTGTCAGCTGTTTTGAATCTAATGCACAGCAGCTCGGAGGTCATCTCTCCCTCGGAATAGTCTTTGGCGGCCCATGTCAGGGCTGTTTGAGAGTTCTTTAGATAACTAAATTTAGTCTCGGCTAAAAGTCTCTGATTGCAGCACAGTTTATGAATCTGCTCGCGACGCATAACTAAGCGTATTTGTTGAGGATTCAATTTTGATTGCAAGAGTTTTATGTTGCCGAGGCCACGCTCCTTCCACTCATTGGATTCTCGATCGAATCGCAACAATTTGGCTCGGTGCTCGAACAAAATTGATTCGTTCTCCTCACCTGTGACAACTTCGACGAGTTCAGGCAGAGGGATGACTGGAGTAAACTGGGCAGTCGGCACATACTCTTCCAATATATCCGCTTCAGCCTCAGCAGCAGGAGTCGTAGCTCCGACAGGAGTGGCAGTTGAATTGACGTTCAAAACTGTCGAATCTTTAATTAGAGCCGTGGTGAAGAGGGTAGTATTGTTGGTAGAAGTGATGCTGTTAGCAGTGGACAAGGCCGAGACGCTTCCAAAAGAGAGGTTGCCAAAGGGTGAAGAATTTACTTTGGAATTAGACATGTTGGAAAAACTAAAGTTAGCAAATGGCGAAGGTGTTGTTGTTGTGGTTGTTGTTGTAGAACTAGGGGGCGCCGTTGACCCAAATAAGGACTTGGCCACGAAATTGACTGCCGTAGGCCCAGTAGATGTCACAACAGCTGCAGTCTGGGCCTTAACTAACTCCAAAGGCTTGCTAAGTACTGGATTGGCTGGAGTGCTGGTCACAAAATTATCTTGCTTGTTTACTTTCGACTGCTGTTTGTCCTGTTTATCCTTGAGCTTTACCATATCATTTTGTGCCTCTTTAAAAGCTTGTTTAAACTGAAGAGCTGTTTCGGGTAGCTTGAATCTAACCAAAAACTTTTCCCAATGAAGAGTTTCATCTGCGAAATCATTAGCTGCCCAGATAAACGATTTCTTCTCGGAGTCCTGGGCCGGTTGAGTCAACTCCATATCCTTGGTTATCTTATGATTCGCACAAATCTTATGGGTCTGATCGCGACGCATGAGAACGCGATAAATTCCATTCGAATTATTTCTCAATATTTTGATGAGGCCAATGCCACGTTCCTTCCATTCTTTGTCCACATGACGGAACAATTTGGCTCTGAAGCTAAACTTAATTTCCTCGTCCTCTTCGCCTGTACGAACCTCAATTTCATCTGGCAGCGGTATAATGCCTTGCAAGTCTGGACGAGGATCATAGTCCAATTCAGCGGAACCATCCAAACTGGTATCTACTTCCTCTGCAGCCGGTTTCTCCTCCTTCTGCTGCTGCTGTTCTTTTTCCTTCTCCTTTTGTTTCTCGGCAGCAGCTTGCGCTACCTGTGGCTTAAAGGAGAAAGTAATTTCACCACCATCACCACCGCCGCCACCTCCACCACCAAAGATATTGCTTCCCTGTGGTCCTACATTAAAGTTAAACGCTCCACCAGGTGCTATGGCAGGAGGTACTGTTGCGCCAGTTCCTAACAGAGGATTCAAAGGTGTCGTCGCTGGAACAGGAGCTAAACTTGGCTTGATATGCTGTGCTGGTATTGTCACACTGAGCTGCAGCTGGCCAGCAGCACTAGTTAAGGCATCTGCCTTTGGTAAGGGATCCGAATTGGTTATGACGACATTAGCAGGGGGTTCCTTTTCTACAGGTTGATTGTTTAGAGCGCGATTGAACATGGCTGCAGGAGCATTCATCGGATTAGACTTGGATGATTTCTGCGGCTGTGTATGCGGTGCCACCGTCTGTTGTGGTGGTTGCGTTAATGATTGTGGCTGTGTCCCTGGAAGCTGTGGAGCTCCGAATGTTGTTATGGGGGTTGTCGGAGTATTAAAGAAACTTGTAGTTGTAGGATTTGGCAAACCAATTCCGCCTACTGGAGTGCTGGAGTCAACCAGATTAAGGGGCCCAGTTCCTGGCACTGGTCCTGGTGGTGGAACTGCTAGTGGTGATTGGCCGTAGAGGCCTATCGCATCCGGATAAGGAGCTCCTCCTGCCGCTGGACCACTACCACCATACATTGCAGGATTTGGTGGTAAATTAAAATTTGCATTGCGTGGTCCTGTAACGAAATTAATTTAATTTAATAAATCGCCTAACATAGGTCTTGGCCAATCTTAAGACGACTTACCATAAAGATGGCATAAATTATAGTAATCAAACATCCATTGGTTGGAATATGCAGCGGCTTGAGCAGGATTAGCTGCTGCTGCTGCTGCCAGTGGCGGCAAGCCATTGTTATAGAAACCACTAGGTGGGCCAGCACCAAATGCACCAGCACCAGGATGATTATTAGGAGGCAATAATTGCGGCTGCTGTTGTTGGCTGTGATGATGATGCTGTGCTTGAATTTGGCTCTGCTGTTGCTGCTGTGAGTTTTGTTGTGGGGTTTGTGTACCATGCTGTTGTGGCGGTGGTGGCACTGCCAAGTCCTCCATAATGAATAAGTCATCTAAACCCAAAGCAGCTGCCGGGTCTATCTCTTGGCCGGGACTGGATGTGCTGAGCTTTAGTTTTTTTAACATATCCTCCAGGGTGACGGTTAATGTCTTGACGTCCTGACGCATAGCCTCAAAGTTATCGTTGACGTCTTCTTTAAATTGGCAAAAATCAGTGGTAATTTTTTTGAACATTCGATCCACATCCAACGAAGTAACATCAGGAAGTGCTTCACGGCCACGCGATCGATTGTGGCTCTCATTTACTTTGGAATTGGTAACACCCGCATAGTAGTCAGGTTCAGTATCAGCGTCTTCAGCGTCCTCATATGTAGACGAATTGTTATGCAAGTCAGGACTTCGCTGCTGATGTAGGTGCCCGGCCTCCTGTTGGCAGCGCTTTATGTCCCTACCAATAATGGGTGCTAGTGCATGTTCTGGATGGGACTGTAGAAGCTGTTGCGTTTGCTGAAGGCAGTTCTGGCGTTGCTCCAAATAACGCGCTCGAGAAGATTTCGTGGTGCGACTGCAATCGCCTAGCATACGATAGGCTTCGGCCTGTAGATAACTGGCTATGGGTAAGTGTAGGCCCCGCATCTCTTCAATGAACTGCTCAAACTGGTTCTCCTTGAACGCTTTTTTACTCAAATAGGTTACAGCTTTCTCGGCCAAACTGTGCATTAGTTTCAGGGATGCAGTCGAAGATGCCGAAGAATACTTAAAATAACGCATAAATGGCTCTAATTCTTGTTGCGATTGACGACGCAGCATTTGAAAGCCCTGTTTGAATATAAGATTAATGCGCGTTTGTAGACTAAGCCGATCCTGGCGAGAATTGAGGATGTGACCCAATTGAAAGAGAATAATTAGATCCATGCGAGGGCCATTGGTGGCGCGTACAGCCTCTAGTCCAACTTGTAATTGAGCTCTTTGCTCGGTCCGATTGCCATCAGTGAACTGTTGATGGCTGTTCCAATTTTGGACCAAATGCCACCAATTTGATTGTTCTGGTGTGGTTAATTGTTGGAAAATATTAATATAGGGCAACATATGGGGTCGAGCACCTGCTGATCGATTACCGACGTTGGTGCTATCGTAGGTCTCCCTTTGTACAGAAAGTTTTCTTTGGGTTTGAATGACGACAGCATAAAGGAATATATCAATATCGATTTGTGTTAAAGAGTCGGGACTGCAGAAACTTAGATTTTGATTCGATTTGAGATCCTTGCGAAGGTTCCCATAGAACCGGACCCGCTGATGATCTCCCAAATTTTCTGGCTTCGTGCACAAAGCCAAATAAACATGTTGACTCAGTGACTGAGGGGAAGATAGCAATGCCTCTTGCTCGTATGATTCTATATCCGAGACATGCGGCCAATCGTAAAGTGGCTGCTGCAAGCGTGCATTCTTCACTAAGTGAGATGTTTGCTCTTTTAGTTTTTGGTCGCCATGTGTGAACAGTATCTGATAGATTTGACGTCGCCACTGCTTGTCCGCGCATATCTGCCGAGCTTCAGACAACAAATCATCCGAGTTCAACCACAAAGACGGTAAGTCCTGATTTCCCTGATTTTGATTTATGTGGTTGTTAATTTCCTCTTTATATTCGTCATCATCCTGGGAATCATCCTGTCTTAGGCAACCTAACAATGTACGGCCCATTTGAGCGCACCTAAATGCGGTCTGAGTACGCCATATATGAAACAACTTTCTTTGGGACTTATCGCAATGTTTCAGCCAATGCGGCTGAGTATTTTGAAAAGGATTTATTTGATAGCCCAACAGCAGCAAGGGCAAGGCATCCCTTAAGGTACCCATCCATTTGTTCTTATTGCCCGTTAGCTCACGTTTGAATAATAAAGACACAGCATGAAGCATTAACTGACCACTATAATGTCCTTGGGCCGATTTCAGAAAATCAATTTGGATATCATTCTGGTTCCCTGCTTGAATCTTGTCTAACTCACTGCTGAACTTGTGTAAGTACTGATCAAAGCGAAACAATTGGCTAGTCCCATCGTTCAGAGCATGGTTGGAGTCCAAGCTTAATGACATTAGACGATCTAGCGTCATTAAAGTAAGATGCCAATAGGACCACGATTTTTTCAAATTTTTTGAATGCTCATATTTGGCAAGAACCAGCCATACATTCCTATACCACTCAATTGATTGACTAAACGGAGAACCAACCGCTGCTTGAGTACTATCGCCGTTGGTGGACAAACACTTTTCATCCAGATCGAACTCCACATTATAGGCGTAATGAAAGGCTTTTTCAATTTTTTTTTTTTCCAAATAGCTCAGTAATAGACGCACTCGCACATTGACATCTTGTGGTCGTGCCTGTAGCTCCTTGTGAATAAGAATTTCCAGGGTTTCATCATCATTATCAGCATCACCACCTCCTCCACCGCCATTTTTATCTCTTCCCTGTTGGTTTAGCTTCAGACGCAAAGAAAATATTAATTCACTTTCCTGCAGCTCGTCGCTATCTTCTGTTGCCAAACCCAACCAATATTTGGCACGCTCCTGGGTGTATATACTGGAATCATCAAGTATTAGCTGACATGCTTCACGTATCACATCTCTCTGACGTGGATTCAACTGTATGCAACGTTGCAAATGATGCAACACTCGAAGATTATCCGGCTGCTTGAAGTGTTTAAGGCATTGGGCAATCAAACGGTGGGCCACCACTTCATCCTTAACCTTCAGATAGCATGTTAAATATTCTACGGCCTTAGTATACTCTTGAATTTTGATATATAAACGGGCAACGGCCAGACACTTGATGTCGCGCTGTAATTGAACAATAGGCAAAAGGGATTGATTTGATTTCTTTAAATAGTAAGGAAACATGGGTTTTTTTACATTATTAATAATATTTTTCTATTCTATTCAACTTATTAATAGCTGCGTTTCGACCCTAACCTTTCATATCAAATCAATAATGACAAATATCGTTCTGCGCAAAATGTAATAAAAATAATAAAGTATCTGCATAATTGTATTTATATATGTACATATGTATTCACACATATACTTTGTATATATTTACATACATACATAAGTAATAAGCATGTAGCATATACAGAAATTTTTGTGCACTCGGCACTTGGCAAAAAAGCGCGCATTTTCTTTAAACTGACGCCGCCTCAGACACACGCACACATGTCCGCGTGCCTGCACACACACACACATGCATATGGCGGAGACAACGGCGCCAAGATTTCGCAATCATGAAAAATTCCTATATGTGTGTAAGCATAGAAGTACATATTACCTCTGGCCCTGGCGGCACTTTTCCCAACAACTTATGAACCTGCTCGTCCACCTCTTTGCGTGTCGCAAACATTCTGTTGGTTACGTTTGCACAATGACTTTATTGTTGTCAATTTTATCCGGCTCCGGTATGCTCCGGTTTCTTTTGTCTCTTTTTAAATTTCAATCACTGCACTTTTTCGGAAACTGTGTGTTAAAAACCAGATCGTTTGCTTTGCAACGCTTATTTTTCCTTTCTATTTAATATTTGTAACCATCACTTAAATTAACAAATCTCAGAAACAACAAATATTTGCAGCAACCGGACGTTGTATTTAATAGGGCTGGATTGGCAATCGTTTGTTCGTTCTCAATACTAAAATTTCGAGTTGTGTCCTACAATTATCGATAAATCCAACAGTATCCAGATTTTGGCAACCCTGGCAGTGTTGGGTCAAAAAAGGGAAAAATTAATAAGACGCTGAATTTGTTTTGTTTACATATATTAATGAAAAATGCCGGAATATGTGCTGTGCAGAATTTGCCTTACAGAAGATATCAACTCGGATACAATGACTCCGCTATTTGATGATCAGGACGATGGGCAGTGTTGTGAGCTTCGCCGTAAAATTGAGGAAGTGAGCAGCATAAAGGTAAGTAAATAGAAAGTGGAAATTGAAATAGCTACTAATCTCTACAATCACTGTCTGCAGTTGGCTCCATTGGATATTCCGAGTATGCTATGTTACAGCTGTGTGGACCGTCTGACCCATGCTTTTAAGTTTCGTGAACTTTGCCAGGCTAGCGAACGGACCTTTGCCAGCAACGTTGTAAAGTCTGAAATGAAATTGGAGCCCACAGATGAGCATACCATCGGTCATCACCATCAAATTGAATACATCTACGAGACAACCAATGAATATATTGAAACTGATGGAGACATTGAATTTCTTGAAGAGCCTTTGGATGAGATGGTGGGAACAGAGGGGGCTACAGCTACTGGAGAGGAATCCGAAATTGAGCATGTTATTGGCGATACTCTGGCCGAAGATGAAGGTCTAGCTGATCATGATGAAGATGAAAATACGGAAGAAGATGAAGATAAGAATGAAGAAGATGAAAATGAGTTGCTTGTTATGGCCCATGGCAGTGACAGTGACTATGATCCCGATGACAATTTACGCAAGTCTAGGTTACGAGTACGCAGGCCCAAACGTCTAATTTCTAAAAGGGGACGAGGCAGACCCCGTAGCTGTCACGCCCCTCATGAAAAGTCATCACTTGCTGGTAGCGCTGTTGCTGGCAAAGTCCCTGAAGAAACCTCTACAAACATAATGTGCGAAATATGCGGAAATATTTACTCCAGGCGGGCTGCTTTAAATATTCATATGCGTCGCCATCTTGCCGAAAAGCCATTTGAATGCGAAATTTGTAGCAAAACATTTGCCGGACCATCAGAGCTAAATCGTCATATACGCGTTCACACAGGCGAAAAGCCATTTACCTGTAAATACTGTTCCCGATCCTTTGCTGATCGCAGCTCCAATATACGTCACGAGAGGTAAACCACTTTTAATTAGGCGCTCTATCCCTAAAATCTTTAAACTTCCATGAACTCTTGTTTTTTGCAGAACTCATACAAATGAGAGACCGTTCACGTGCTCAACATGCGGCAAATCATTTTCCTATTCAAACGTCCTCAAGAATCATATGCTGACCCACACAGGAGAAAAACCTTTCTTGTATGTACAAAAGTTATTTTCAGTTAAAGTAATTTTATATAAATCGTTCGTGGGAAATCTGATCATGTAACTGTTTAAACTTTGTGAATGAATTGGTTAATTATTTTGTATTGTTCTACAGCTGTTTTTGTATTATGTGTTTATTGAATTTAAATTCAATGTTATTTTTTTTTATTCTGTGTAGATGTATACCGTGCAATAAAACCTTTTCCCGCAAACATCAGCTTGAGCAGCATGTTGGCACCATGACGCACCAGCAAACAGTGAGATCCCATCAGAGCAACCCCACAGAGATGTTATACTAGTCAACAGAATCAGCATCAAATTAAACCCCTAAGGTACATCAAAATATTATGTTGTAAATAAAAATTAAGATATTGTACAAATCGTCAGATGAGTTTACAAGAAACATGCAAACATGTCTGTACTCCCCCAAAGCTGTTGAAGCTCCCTTTTAAGTGACAAAAAGTACTTGTTTTTATGATTTCTGGAAAATTGAATTACGAAAACGCTAATCGTATATTTTATTGAAACTAATTTCGTGTCAATGACATCGACGCCCCCTCAACCTCGTCAAAATGCCGTCGCATCATTCGGTGCTTTTCTAGTGTGCTGCTTTGGATGAACCTCTCTCCGCATGTGCCGCAAATAAAGGGGCACTCTCCAGTATGCTGTTGGAGGTGTAACTTTAGATCCTTTGCCTGCCGATAACTTTTTTCACAATAGGTACAGGCATGCGGTTTCAATCCACTGTGTGTTAGCATATGTCTCTTCAATTTGTCCGAGCGAGCAAAGTCCTTGCCACATACCGTGCAATGGTATGGTTTTTCACCTGTATGCATTCTCCGATGTGCCGTCATTTCAGAGTGTCGGGGGAAGGCCATTTCACAAAAATCGCATTTAAAGGGTTTCTCTCCGGTATGTCGTCGCATATGGGTAACTAGACAGGCGGCTGTTTTTGTCTCACGTCCGCACAGTGAGCAAAGAAATCTTTTTTCCGCCTCCTTTCGCTTCCGATCGCCATTTACGTGCACATCACGGATGTGATTGTTTAGACGGGACTTCATTTGATAGGTTCTATCACAGTGTGGACATTGAAGTAGCTGGACATCTATTTGCGTCTGCGGTTGTTTCTCCGTCGCAATTGTTTTTGTCGGGAGGATGTCATTGCTGATTAAAAGCTGCTGCTCAGCCGTAGATGAAGTCTGGCCATGTTGCAAACGGAGATGCTGCTCAAGGTTCTCTGGCCACATAAATTTATAACTGCACTGTCCACATGAAAATTTTTTATCCAAGCTACCGCACTGTCGCGATCGATGATGCTCCATAATGCTCTACAAGAGAGGTAAGGAAAGGATTAAGGATTCTATTAATATATATTTAGTCTTGTTTCACCTTGGAAACACACTTAAAGATGCACATTTCGCACTCGTAGGGCATCTTGTCGAAGCGATGCATTGCCCTTTGGTGCTGAATCATTTCGTATTTGCGTCGACATTGTATACTGCACAGCTCACACATATAGCCAACATTGTGTCCAGCACCTACTGCCGGCATTAACATATCGTCCTCTGTTTCCGAATCACTTAACTGCAGCTCGAATCCTGATTCATTGGTTATGGAATAGTTAAGGGGTGAATTGATATTTGGCTGTTCTGATGCCGACGACGACATCGTTAGCTTCAGCCCCAGTTCCAGTTGGATGTGGGCCCGTAGTTCATGTAGACGTTTAAACTGAGAGTTGCATAACTTACAGCTAATCCGTTTAATGCCGTTGGGCTTTGAGGTGGCTTGTATTAAAGTCTCTGCTAACGGTATGTCCTGCTCTTTAAATCCATGTCGTTTTAAATGCTTAACTAGATAATCACGACGGTAGAATTTGCGACTACACCACTGGCAGGGCAGCAACTTTGACTCGTCGGCATGGACGCTGAGTAAATGGACCGTGAGAGACTTCTTTTTGTCAAATACCCGCTTACAGTCGGGGCACTCAAAAGTTTGATTCTAAAATTGGGATAATGAATGTTAACTTATATACATATGTACATATATAATATAAACGTATAACTAATTATAATTACCGTAATTCGATGCTCCCGAATGTGACTCCTGAAATTATGTTTCCATCGAAATCGCAACGGACATTTGTAGCACAAAAATCGTTTCTGGGCATTACGGCACTGTGACTCATTATGGTGTCGCAGTAGTTGAAGACTAACAAATCTGGCCTGACAACGACCACAGACATGGGGAGCCTCCAACCAGGGATGAATTTGACGCTGGTGATCGTAGAGCTGATACTTTCGCGCGTATCTTTGCGGGCACAGCTCACAAGTGTATTCCAGATATTGTGATTCTTGCTCTGCCTCTGCCTCACCTTCGCTATCGGTTTCTGAACTGTCCAAATCGATTTCATAACCAGATTGATTGGTAATTGAATAGAAGCGCTGAAAATGGCCAGCCATTAAGTCCTGACGTATGAGTTGCTTTAGCTGCTCTTCTCCAATATTTTTTGAGTCCGGATAAAAGAAATCGGCTAGAGACTCTACATTGGGCCGTTTGGCCAGAGTAGTAATTTCTGGATGATTCTCTAAATGGCGGCGTAAGTCCAATATTTTGTTATATTGACTCTGACAGAGCATGCATTCGATAAGTTTATAACCATGGGGTTTGCAAAGATTGACATCAATCGATTTGGCTTTCTTGTGCTCGCTAAGATGCGATGACCTCTTTGATTCACTATGAACTTTAAGATGAGACTCCAAATTTTCTTGACGGTTAAATTTGCGAATGCAAAGAGAGCAAGAAAAGAGGCCAGATGATTGATGGATCCTAGACTTATGCTTCTTTAAGGACTCGCCTCGTATGAAACTTTTCGGACATTCACTACATTCAAATGGTCGTCGTCTTGTCAACTTGAGAGTATTACGCTTCTTTTTCCATTTTAAAACCCGTTGTTGCAGAGGAATATTATCAAGGGAGCTGAAAAGGAAGCACATATTATACATTTATCTTAATATGGGAATTCAGAAACTAACTCTTCATCGTCATCGTCGTCGGAGTCGTCGAACCCATCATCGTTACAATTAGCGTTAACTAATTCATCCTCCTCCTCTTCTACGTTGGGATGTTGTATGTCATTTTCCTTTTTCACTGCCGTCGGATCCAACATCGTTAAGGGATCAATTAGTCTCTTGGTATCCCCATCAGCATCACCACCAATAGCATCAGACTCTTCTAGATTGGGCAATTCAGTACAGGTTATCTTCCCAGTCTCTCCGTTTTCCCTATCACTCTCATCCCCTTCAGTTTCCATTTTAACCTCCACATGCTGTTCGGCACATAGCTCCATTGGCGACTCCTGCAAGCAATCTTGAAGCTGCCGCATCAGCAAAAAGTTTGCGGACAAAGCTTGTTTCATATAATCATAGGAAGTCGTTAATCTCTTTAAACAAGATTGGCACAACGATTGCGGCAACTTCTGGTCACTGGACATATGGAGCTTTAGCTAATTTAGAATGAGTTGAAAATGATTGCATATAACAAAATTTTCTATGATGATAGTAACAATATTTACATCAATATTTATTAATTCACCGAGGATTTCGGACAGCAACTTTTCCGGATATTCTTTGCTAGGCGTGTCTAGATTATACAGCTTGTCCGTGTCTTTAGCACTGTCGCAGGTACGACAGACAATCGGCAGCTTCATTATTATTGTTCTTGGCTTGAGCCAATTGAACTATGAAGTTTTACACAAAAAACAAAAAAAAAAAACAAGATAGACAACGAAAATGGACAGTGTGACCAATTTTTCTTGACAGTGTTGTCTAACTGCTACAGACCCAATGGTTAATCTAACGGTTAGAAGGATTTTAATGTCTCCCTGAATTCGAATCATAGTTTTATAAAACAAAGTAAAATTTAAAAAAAATTTTTAAATTTAGTTTTTAACACATCCTGGTTAATAAATGGCTAAATATGGAAAACATAAGGGCTGTCGTGGCAGTTCTAATTTTTGTTGCTGCTTTCAATCTCGAAAACCAAATGCGAGCAGCCGACAAAATTTAAACTTACAGTTGTACTATAACCCATCGCTTTTATCGTCCAATAGTTTTATTCTGTTTAGGTAAAACACTATCCAATAAAAATAAAAAGTGCTTCCTAATGTAAAAATTGTCAAAATCAAAATACATTTCCACAACAGTCGAAATTCTCTTCATTACTTTTTTAACTCCGATCCGCCTTAGTCTCTGTCTAAACAATATTTGTGTGTACATTTGCCGCGTACAAAATGAGTGAGTATACTTGTATTGAAATTTTCTTAAACTTTTGGTCATAATATACAATTTTGTCGAAGGTTCGCCGTGTGGCAAGTGCAACATATGCCCTTGTGGTACTAATGGTTCTTGTGGTAAAAAAGGAGGAACACCTCCGCCAGAACCAATGCAGCAGCAGCAGCAGCAGCAGCAACAACAACCACCTGCATGTTCGAATGGTGATCATTGTGATTTTAGACCATCGATTAACCAATCTCAGGCTCCACAGCAGCAGGTGCCCTCTGGTGGTGGATGTCAGGTAAATGTCTATCAACCACCGCCACCAGTTCAGCAATATCAACCAACACAAAGGCCCAATGTGGAGTGCGCTTGCACACAAAATCGGCAACGGAGTCGCGGAACAGCAGTACAGGCGCCTCTAGCCGATAACTACACCTGTTCACGGCCGCCGCGTGTGGAAGCACCGCCACCAGAGACACGGTGTAATTGCCATGAAAAGCCACAAAAATTGGAGTGTCAATGTGCACCACCAGTAGCCCCACCAGTGGCACCACCTAATCGGTATGAAGCACAGCCTACTCATGCAAATGTAACGTGTGGCCAAGCGACATACACACAAGGACCCCCACCTTATGTCAGACGCACCAACGCCAGCCAATGTGGACACTGTCGCTCGCAAAAAAAAGGTAAAAAGTGCTCCATACAATGATTGTGACCGGTGGCAAGAGAAAATGCGGAACCAAATTAAACAGCGTAGTGTGCATAGATGTATAGATTCTTGGGAATTACCCATCTATTGTAATTTTTTTGACATCTAAATTCACAGTTGTTTAAACATGTTCTTTAAATCTGAAACATCCTTTTCTGGGCAAAAGCAATAAACCCTTTGTGATTGGGCAATTAAAAAGCCATTTCATCACAAAACACAGTGTTTTGATTCCCTAATCCCTGATTTAGTTATTTAGTTATTATCCCCTCGCTTTACTTAAATTGATCCGAACAATTCAAAAAAATTTCGTGGCACAAATTTAAAAACGACTATCGATTGTCCATTTCGATAGGCCAATTAATTATTACAACCCTGCAGACTCAAAAAGAAGAAGAAAACAAAGCGTGGTTAAACTGGGAAAAATTTCGAAACATTTTTTGTTTAATATTTAAAGTAAAAATTAATAACATTTGCCATGGATGAAGCTGACTTTGACAATGATGAGTAAGTTGCAAATTACGAAATTCCCAAACTCAACCCACTTACTATTATTTCTAATAAACAGCGTGGGCGGTGATGATTTTGATGATGTTGATGAAGACGTGGATGAGGACATCAATCAGGAGGAGGAGGTGGACAACATCGAAATCATAACACCCGGAGGAACTGCACCAGGCGGAGGGGTACCTAAATCGAAGCGGATTACGACAAAATACATGACAAAGTACGAGCGAGCCCGCGTTCTTGGTACTAGGGCTCTACAAATCGCGATGTGTGCACCAATAATGGTAGAATTGGATGGTGAAACAGATCCCTTGCAAATTGCAATGAAAGAACTAAAGCAAAAGAAAATTCCAATTATTATACGTAGGTTTTTGCCAGATCACTCCTATGAGGATTGGAGCATAGATGAACTGATTATGGTGGATAACTAGTAGAGAATGTAAACGCAAGAACTTAGCTATTTAAATTCATATTTTTATTAAAATTACAAATAAGGTGCCCAAAATTATGTTCTTCTCCTTAATGGGTCAAATATTAGCTCCAGGCAAATCCTTGATCCCGTTGATAGCACACACGTTCTAAGAGTCCCACTGCTTGGGAACCAGAGCGGCAAATAGATTTGACCACTGCCGGCAACAAACCGCATTCGGAAAGATTTTGCTGATTAAAGACAGCTTCTCCATTTGATTTATCCATTTCATCTGGTTTTTCTGGTGGTAATGTCGATTCCATTAACTTCTGGGTGGCTTTGGTAAAAGCAAAAGTATTGTTAGAACTGGCTAAAGTGCAACTAAACATTTCTCGCGTCTCCCTCAGTATGTCAAACACGCTTGGCAGGAATGTGGGAAGTAGAAGGCCCTTAATGTCAATACTAAAATAATCTACACCATCCAGCCGCACTTTTTTGGAGCTGGGAACTAAATGTTGCATAGTCGCCTTGGGAAAGGCTATTGGAGATAAGAGAGTAGGTGGTATTCCGGCTAAACGTCCCACTTGGGAGATTAGACTCTTGGAATTCAAAAGATAACTAAAAAATCCCTGACATTCCACGCCTTCCATAAAAATTATAGAATTATCACTAAAATCATCACGCATTTCAGTTGCCTGTACTTTCCGAGCATGCGACGATTGTATACGCCGAAGCTCATGCTCATCTACACCCAAGTTCTCCAACCATTCCTCGTCATCATCATTATCAAAATGTTTCTCTTGATCATCCACTTCAGCCTTTTCTCTGCGCTCTTCCTCATCAGCGTCCACATTCAATTTTAAAGGCAAAGAATATTCTATGCCTTCTTGACTCAATGCCAATCGCATGCCTCGCGTTGAGGGTGTAACTAGGGCATGACTCTCTGCTCTACCCCCTACACCAGCTGCACGGAATAACACAGTAAAGGTATTGGCACACAGGTAAAAATACGGACACTGTCGGGCCCTTAACAATTGGAAGAGTCCGCGAAAACTGAAATTCCATTCCTCAGACAAGGCTTTGCGTTCTCTCTCACCTAACTTTTGGGCCACATTTTCTTTGGCATTACGTGGATATAGTGTGACCCAAGGCATGTGTGGATGTTGCCAGTAGTAAGTACACTGATTGAATCTGGTGGCATCAGAAATGTCCAGTGTAGTCTCCTCTGTCTGCTGTGTATCTATACAACGAACAAAGCTCGTTAATCCACTGGCCATTTGAGATGTTTTCAGCTGAATAGATGGCAATTCGGTAGGGCAAAAGAAACGAACACGCGTCTTGAGGCACCAGTCCATGGGTAGATGCTTCGTATGCTTCTGTTGTGCCGCCAAAGCCATATCATCTTCTTCTTCGGCCAAAGCATTAGACTGCTTTAGCAGTTTAGCAAAGGCTATGGGATCAAACTTCTGTAGCACTAGTTTGGCAGGCGGTGGACGTGTCGGAGTCTCTTCCACAAAGCATAATAAAGAGGAGGCGGTGGTAGCAGACTCAGCCTTAGGCGTACCGTTTTCTTCATCCTCTGCATTGATCTTAATTTTCTTAGCTGCATCTGTAGCCCTGAAAATAAACAGTTCACGATATAAGTTTCTCTTTTCACCCTGCCTTCACTCACGTCAAGTCACTAACTTTGCAAACGGATTTTTCCGTTTTTGAGCCAATTTAGTTTCCCACAATTTGCTTTTGTCATTCTCATCTAATTCCAAGTACTTCTTTGTATTGTTGTTGTTTTTTACACGTGCTGCTAATTGTTTTTTCTTTTGTTTCAGACGTTCAAGCTTTATAAACTGCAAAAATATTAAATGTTAAATTAATGGCAAAGTAATTATTATTGTATTTAATTTTTCCCACATCATCTGGTCGGGTCCATTTCGAGGATATGGTGGGTTCACTTGACATTCTCCTGCAATATCTGTATAATCTTGAAGAGATTCGCACGGCACCCGCTACAGTCAGAATCAATTGCACTTGCCAATGCGGTGTTAAATGCAGGATAAAAAGTAAATGTAGTAGGATACTAAACAGATAGACGGATTCACTAAAATAGGAGAAGGATGACAAAATCCCGCGTTAAAATGTTTCAGTGTTGAAAAGTACCGATTCCCGCTATTTTGCGATAACAATTCCGGCTGATCAACTTTCCACATCTCTAAAATAGTTTACAAATTTCTGAGACATAAACATGAATTTGAACGAAGTCTGTCGTATATGCGCCAATCAAATCAGAGATAAAAAACGACAAAAGAATGTGTTTTGTCATAAACGTCTTTTAAAACAGCTTCAGCTAATCACGGGAGTCGTGCTAACAATGGAGGACGATGGTCTACCCAAATTCATATGTGAACGCTGTCAATCCGAATTGGATTTGGCTGTAAAATTTCGCGAGCGTTGCATATTTTCACAAAGATATCTGAAGGAAATGCTGGAAAAGGAGTATGAAACAGGAGAACCAGAGTTTGTAGAATTGGATGTTACTGATGCGCCAATGGTTGAATTAGATGATGAACAGCTGATGTTTGAGGAAGAGGGAGTGTTGATTGAAGTGGATCACAACTACGAGGACGAGGAGGGTCAAATTTTAATAGAAGATCGGTTGGAGAAAGAAGAGGAAGACGACGAAACTGATCCTGAAGCATCTGTAATGGCTGCGGCAGAAGCAGCATATGTAGCTGATCTTGAAGAACAACAGAATACAGGGGCGGCCAAAAGTCGGCAACAATTCTTTATTTGCGATGAATGTGGTCACTTGTCGGTAAATCTTAACTCCTATAGTGCGCATTTAAGGGCT